>NC_142025.1:129100647-129282601 GCF_049901735.1 Notechis scutatus | reverse complement strand
GAATTTATCATAATTAAACGGATAATTATAGAGGAAGAATTACCAACTGAAAATTATAATCCCCATCTGATGAGGATATAATTCAGAAGATACTAGATGTGCAGAGATGGATAGATTGACATTAAAAATAACGGACAAAGAAGACACAGAACATTATTCAGCATGGAATAGATTTTACAAGTGGTTAGAGATAAGAAGAAAATAGGTGAAAGACTACCGTTATGTATGAACTGAATATAAAGAGGGTTTATAATTACAAATAAGTTGATATAATTAACAGAACTATAAACAAGCTAAGATAAAGAGAAATCTAGTTAAAATACCTCTGTTACACTATTATCATTATTAGTATACACATCAATATCTCTGTCTGTTTTCTTCTTGATTTTTTGTAAATGATATGACAATTCACTATATTCAAAATGTTTCAAAATTATAAATAAATCATAAATCATTGTTTTTGTTTTTCCAAGGGATGAGTCAATAATTGTTCCTGTTTGAATGGGTTCAATCATATTCCTGAAATTGAAAGAGGACATTGAAGTATAATTAAATTAATAATTACATTGAGGATATTACCAATTTGTAATCAAAAGTTCCAGAAAATAGGAAAGAAAACAGAACTGAAACAAATATAAAACACTGATATTTCTTTAGTATCACTTTCTCTAAGTTAGAGTAGAATTCTCTACTCTAGTTATTTTAAGTTATTTTTTATTTATTTTATTTGTCAATTGCTTACAAGATAATAGGTATAAGTATAAACATATTTATGAATACATGAAATGGATACATATAAGAAAAATAAAAAAGAAACAATAGGACAGGGGACGGTAGGCACGTTGGTGCACTTATGCACACACCTCTACAGACCTCTTAGGAAAGGGTGAGGTCACTGTAGAAAGTCTAGTTAAAGTTTTGGAGTTTGGGAAGAAATCACAGAGTCAGGTAGAGACCTCCAGACATTAACCACTCCGCGTTGCTGAAGTCCAGATTTCTGCAATCAAGTTTGGTGCAGTTAACCTGAGTTTGTATTCTATTGTGTACTCTTGTATTGTTATGGCTGAAGCCAGCATTCATTGAGACAGGTAGAGACATTGCAATGTATGATTTTATATACTATACTTAGATCAGACAGATGGTGGCATAGTTCTAGGTGCCTTCTCTAGGTCTAGAATTTCGAGTTTGGTAGGCATATAGGCATTCTGCAACATGAGAGTGGAGAACTTTTCAGAAATATTTCTGACTTCAACTGTGTTAACATCAGATACGTAATGTGGGTTCCAGACTGATGAGCTGTATCTCAAGTATTGATCACAGCAACATTTTGTATGCTCCAGTTAGTAGTGTGATATTACGTCACGCAGTGCTACGTAGATTAGATTAACAACCTTGGCTGGCTAGTGCCAGTGGGCTCGTAGCAATTGCCAAGTGAGTACTCCGAGGTCCTTTACAGAGTTGATCATCAACATCTTGACTATTCAGCTTATTTTTTATTTTCCGGGCCACTGGCAGACAGGCATTTGCATTTGGATTTGGGTTGCTCATTTGTCTGACCATTCTGACACATAGTCGAGGTCCTTGTGGAGGGTAGTAGTATTGTCATGGTGTTGAATAGCCTTTACATCATCAGCAAAAAAGAAGTAGCCCTTAATTCACCAGAGATCACTGAGGCGAAGAGTTGGTCCCAGAACACGCCTGCTCGACAGGCACAGAACCTGATAAGTTTGCTGACCATTTGTTGTCTGTCTGAAAGAATGCTTATCCAGTTAGTGCAGTTGTCCAGATGCCGATAAGACTTTAGCCTTGGGAGTAGTTTGTCAAGAAGCAAAGAAGCAACCTCATAGACTGCTGTAAAGCCTTTGATTCAGTGGTACACGACAAACTACTACTAAAACTAAAATCTTATGGTATCTCCGGACACCTACATAACTGGATAGAAGTATTCCTGTCAAACAGACAACAAATGGTCAAAATCGGAGCGTCCTATCAAATTCTGTACCTGTCAACAGTGGTTTCCCAAGGCAGTTTTTTAGACCAACTCTCTTCATACTCTACATAAATGACCTCTGTGATCATATTAAGAGGAACTGTGTTCTTCGCTGATGATGTAAAGCTATTCAACACCACAGACAATACTACTACCCTCCAAAAAGGACCTTGACTATGTATTAGAATGGTCAAACAAATGGCAACTTCAAATCTCAACAAATAAATGCTCTGTCTTACATATTGGCACAAAAAAAATCAGAAAATAAAATACAAGCTAAATAGTCAAGACCTTGTTGAGGATCCAAACTTTGTCAAGGACCTTGGAGTACTCATCTCAAATGATCTAAGTGCTAGAGCCCACTGTAACTACATAGCCAAAAAGGCATTAAGAGTTGTTAATCTAATCCGATGTAGCTTCTTCTCTGGTAATATCACAGTATTAACTAGAGCATATAAAACATTTGCTAGGCCTATACTTGAATACAGCTCTTCAGTCTGGAACCCATATCATGTATCTGATATTAACACAATTGAAAATGTCCAGAAATATTTCACAAGAAGAGTTCTCTGCTCCTCTTCTCATTGCAGAATATTTCATGTCACCAGACTTGAAACTCTAGACCTAGAAAACCTAGAACTACGCTGCCTCTGGTCCGATCTAAATGTACATTGCAATGTCCTACCTGCAAATGAATACTTCAGCTTTAATCATAACAATACAAGAGCACACAATAGATACAAACTCAAGTTTAACTGCACCAAACTTGACTGAAGAAAATATGACTTCAGCAAGAAAGTGGTCAATGTTTGGAATACTCTGCTTGACTCTGTGGTTTCTTCCCCAAACCCCAAAAACTTTAACCTTAGACTTTCTACTATTGACCTCACCCCCTTCCTAAGAGGCCTGTAGGGGGCGTGCATAAGCACAGCAATAGTGCCTATTATCCCTGTCCTATTGTTTTTCATTTTTCTTACAAGTATCTCATGTATTCAAAACTATATTTATTCTTATACCTGTATCTTGTAAGCAATTGACAAATCAAATACTAATATGATGCAGGTGAACCATGATTAGTGTGAGTTCAAATAATCTGATAAATGAATTAATATCAATTATATTTTTAAATTTCTATTAAAGTTCATTATATGATAAAATACAAATAGAAACAAAAGTCTGGACAAAAAGACAAAGAAAAAGAAGTGCTGAGATAAAAAGAAAAAAATGTCTACCAACTTTTTGCAGTGCAGCAGAACACAAAAAAATTACAATCTCAATATTTTGCCTTAACTTTCTAGTTAATTCAAACAATTTGTCAATTAATTATCAAAACTTTAAAGAAGTTTCTTTTTTAATGGACAAATTTCCAAAATGCCACAAATTAGTAACACATTTGAAATACTCTTAAGAAATTTTGAAGAATAGAATCAGAAATTGGTGGTCAACAAAATAATGAAAATGTCAAAGAAAATGTTTTGAGAGATTTATGTAACAAAGTGAAATAATTTTTTTCCTGATGTAGAAATATTAAAATCAGAAATACTAGACTGTTTAAAATACTGGACAATTTAAAAGTGATTATAAAACAGAGAGAACAGCTGAATTGGAAAAACAAATTCAAGTCAAGAGAATGATCTGGATAAAGACTTCATAAAAGTTAAGTCTTGAAAATTAAATTGAAAATACAAATGATAAATCAAGAGAATGGCTTGCATAGTAACCTTATTGGAGATGCAAAAGAGCTTTTTGTTAAAGCCTCAAAGAAGTCCTTGTGATAAGAAAATAAAAATTGAATGATTAAATCCTATAAAACATCTGAGAGTATACCCAAAGGTTCTTTGTGTAATATCTCCACTCCTTTACACACATTCTAATCTTCATATGATATAAGATGACCAGTAAAGCCAAATTTCTTATATTTCTTATTACATTTTACAGCTTATTTATATTTAGAAAATTATGATAGGCATTGATGAAGAAAAAGAAATTATAGCCAAATAAAGATAAACTAATTCTGCTAATCTGTTAAGCAAAATATATAGAAAACCAGAGTAGTAAAAGGTGATTTTAATTATCTTGACATCAACTGGGAGACAAACTGCATCAAGTGGCAGGCCAACATATTTCTGACCAATTTAAGTGACAACTTTGTCATCCAAAAGTTAGAGGAGGGAAATACAGGAGTTGCTATAATGGACCTAATTCTTACTAACAGACAGGAAGTGAAAGAAGGGATTGAAGTTACCAGAACTTTGGGTCAAAGTGACCATTTCTTATTGAAATTTAATATAATGCAAACACAAGTAATAGAACATAAACCATTTCCTTAGACTTTAATCCAATGCAAAGAAAAAAAATCCAAAGTATCATGTAATAAATATATGTAACAAATTGAAATCTAGGAGAAAACTCTGTTCTTCACATTCTTGAAGATGATAAAAGGGTTAGAGCCATCTAAATCATACAGAGGAAGCTTTTTAATAAGGTAGACACTGAAACACAAAAGGCCTATGTAACGGGTCTATATGTCAACCTTGAAACGAACCTGATCAAAGCCATCTTGACCACTTCAATGTTATCACACTAGAACTAAGGGATAGGATGGGGGGATTTTAGATAGTTGGGATTCTGTAGCCAAAACAAAACATTTTCTCTTGGGAACCAAGGATATTCTCACAACTGGTCAGAAGAAGATGGAATGATGTCACCCAGCTACCAGACTGCACCATGGTTGTACCATGTGACTGATGGGAGAAGTTTTGGGAAAAGTGAAAAACTTTTTACTTTTAATTAGGTGAAAAACTATGAAAATCTTCAGAGTTGGTTTTCACCAGATCTGTGCCAATATGATATTTCCAATAAAGCTATTCTTTGAGGAATTCACCTACCTCAGAGTTTTGCTTGCTATGGGAATATTACTTGGAATCCCAACACTATGACCACTCATCACAGCAACTTGCCATGGCCAATTCATCACAGCCAACTTGCTGCAGCCAACTCACCAAAGGACAACTCACCACAGGAAAAGAATTACACTAAGAAATAGTGGAATAGAATAATTAAAGAAGGGAGGGACAAAATTAAGCGTGAATGATAAAAATTAAAACATTTAAAAAACATTTTAAATAATTAAATTTAATAATTGAATTTGCTCCCAGTGAGTTGTCCCATTGTCCATGGTGAGTTATCCAACAATGAGTTGACTGTAATGAGTTGGCCATGGCTAGTTGGTTGTGGCTACATGTTCTATTCCACTATATAATTGCATATGCCATATGTTCTCAGGCTTAGATATATAATTGGAAAAATGATCAGACACATATATAAAGAAAAATGATTTATAATTTTCTTTTCATTAACTGATGCTTATTATTCAGTTCAGGTCTCAATACAATTATAAAACACTTGGGGAAAAAGATACACACTAATAAGCCAGCACTGGAGGAGATCATGGCAAAGATCTCCACAGCTAACATATATTTTCCCCTTGTGCTTAAATAAGTTGAAACAAAGCAAAGCCAAACACTGCAGAAGATCAACATGCTAAAGGTGATGAATTTGGCTTCATTGAAACTATCAGGTAAGTTCCTAGCTAGAAAAGCAGCAGAGAAGCTGATCACAGCCAGGAGGCCAATGAAGCCCAAAACACAGTAGAACATGATGACTGATCCCTCACTGCACTCCATGATGACTTCTTCAGACATGGAGTGCGTATCAAAATCTGCGTATGGTGGAAAAATTGTCACCCATACTATGCAAATAGTGGTTTGAACAAGAGAACAGAAAAAAAGAATAAAAGTGACCATTCTTCCACCCACCCACTTTCTCATTTTGGAACCAGGTTTGGTGGCCATGAATGCTAGAACCACTACAAAGGTTTTGGACAATACACAAGAAACTGCCACAGAGAATATGAGCCCAAAAGCTGGATGACGAAGGAGACACAGAATTTTGTTGGGTCTCCCAATAAAAAGAAACACACAAAGGAAAGAGAGGAGCAGAGAAACAAGGAGTGTGTAGGTGAGATTCTGGTTGTTGGCTTTGACAATGGGAGTATCTTTATGTTTAATGAAAACTTTAAGCACCAAAGTTGTCATAAAACAAAAAGAAAGGGAAGTAAGACTGATCCCCATGGGTTCTTCATAGGATAAAAAGCTAATCTGCTTTGGAAGGCATATATTTCTGTCAGGGTTTGGATACTGATCATCTGGGCACAGAAAGCAATCAGCCATGTCTGAAAAAGAACAAAAGAGAGATGTATATTTTGGCTTATACACAGAATCATACTGAACCCTTAATTCATTCTCCATTGAACTTGTCCATTTGATCTTTGTAAATTTGATTCTTTCATCAGGGCCATTTGAGGTGGCAATTGGTATAACTATAATAGGTACTATCTGCTTAGCCCCATTATATCTTAAATTATACCCACTCTGGACATGGAAGACAATCATAGCAGCAAAATGACACCCCTTCTTTCTTGACCTTGCTGAATCCTGCCTTACAAGGATCATTACACAAAGAAAAAGGTGGTGCCTATGAAAAATAATAATAATAATCATTTCGATATCGGAATTTCAAGCATTATAGGAATTAAAATGCAAAGCAACCAAGAAATACCAAACCTATATCACTCATACATGTAAGTAATGTTTCCCGTCACAAAGTCAGATCCTCAAGCCTGGTCATGGAACCAGGTTTTTGAGTCTTACAAAAGGCCAGCATGATCATGGACATCTTGACCTCCAGAGAGAAAAGGTTCCAGTAGAGGGGTACTAGAGGAGAAAAGGGACATCTTATAGGCTTTAAGCATTCTTTGGCTGATGGAACCTGAAACATATTCCTCCTGCCTGCCTGGAATGGATTAAATTAACTGGAGAGGAGTGATCCCTCAAGTAACAGATTTAACAGATTTAACAGATAATCAGAGTTGGAAGGCACCTTATGGGTCATCTAGTCTACCCCCTGCACAAGTGGGAGACCCAACACCATTTTGACAATGTCAATCCAATCTCTTCTTGAAAGTCTCAAGTGATGATACTCCCACAATTTCCGAGGGCAAACTGTTCCATTGGTTGATTGTTCTCACTGTCAGAAAGTAACCTTGTTCAAATTCATAAAGGGCTTTAAAGGTTATACCAGCACCTTTAATTTCACATGATAGCAGGCTGGCAACAAACTGAGCATACACAATAGTCATATTACATGTGCCAAATAATAATAGATATTTATTAGATGCTCTATTGCATTCTGCACTAGTTAAAACTTCTGAACTCTCTTCAAGAGCAGTTCCATACCATGGCATAATCCATGGAGGTCATGAGGAAAACTGTCAATTATTTCTATCCAAAAATGTAAACATTCATAGAGGTCTTTTTTTCCTTTCCCAATGTGATTTTTACAGAGGTTAACCAACAGATGATTCTATGAATTTTCCATCAATAGAGAGAAAAAAATTATGATGTATAAATGAAGGCAGACAAACCTAGATTCATACATCTAACCTGAGGAAATCCTACTGGCCACATAATGGAATCCATAGAGATATTGAAGAATTTGTCAGATGGAGCTGTGGGATCTATTCTTCCAACTTTGACCCTAATAAAGGACTGGTTTGGGTATGTGATCCAGTTGATAATATCAAATCCACCAATGAATTCTCCGTTTTTGTCAAAAGTGATCTTTTCACCAACACTGTTGTTGAAGGAGACACTTCTTACAAAAGAATGAAGCTATAATACAGAAATAGAGATAAAAAGAGGGAGAGAGGGAGGAAGGGAAGGAGAAAAGAAGGTTGGATGGAAGGGAGGAAGGAAAGATTTATATTGGATATTGCTTTTTTGCTTTTATTTTAGTTGTAGATTAGGACCAAATGAGTAATACAACAATCATTTGAAAACAAGAATAGAAGCAAAATATCATATGAATACAATTAAAGTGTGTGTGTGTGTGTGTGTGTGTGTGTGTGTGTGTATGTCACAATCACCTCACTTAGAGGTTAGTTGTGTGTTCAGTCATATTTCAGGTCCAGCTAGGAAGAAACAGGAACTTCTAATTCTAGAAAAAAGTATTTCTAATTCTTTCTTTTGTCTGGCTATGATGTTACAAGTCGGGAAATATAAACCTACATCTCAGAGGTGATCCAAAGTGACCCAAATTTTCAATTTCCTCCTCACCAAGTTATTTTACTATGTCATTGAACATTCCCTACAAATGGTTAGAAAGGAGGGCATTATAACAGGTAACTTCTTCTAGTGCCTTTAGGGACCATTTGGGTAGTAAAGTGCATAATGTTCAGGTGGTTCTGTTGTCTTAGCAAGAATTGTTCATTACAATTTTCATAAATTTGACAATTTCATCATGACTTTTTCAGGTGGCAATTGGAGGAAATATATATAAGATATACTTAATTGGAGCAAATATATATAAGATATACTTAAAGTATTTGAAATGATGAGATAAATCAACACTTTCCATTAATTTCCTAAACTTTATCCATACATTATAATCTTAAAACATGGTTATTTCCTCCAATGTATCCCACTACCTCCTTCATTCCCACTTATTGAGATATTGTTCAAGGAAAAACAAGACTAGCAGTTACTAAATATACTATAATAATGAGAACAGACAGAGACTGTAAAATGAACACATTCTGTTTCATTCTAGAATAAACAGGAGTTAACAAGGACTTCTAGAGTAAACAACATAGCTCAATGGACTTTAGTGACATAAAAGCGGAGTCTGATTAAGTTTTCAAAAATTGACTTCTAAGTGTAGAATAACCCTGGCAGGAAGAAATAATGAGCAGAACAGCAATTCAAATGAGCCTTCATATGAGGTCTATGATGAGATTCATGAAGGACATCTTCATCAGGAAATGCCTTGAAAAATGGGCATACAAAAAGGTCTGTATTATATATTGCAAACATTCCAATCAAATCATCTAGAACAAAAGGTTACCAAGCCTCTGATCCAGCACATAATGGAGGGGGGAATCATCTCTGTCTGCTTATAGACTCATCTTTATGACAGTTAATTTGATGGACTGAAGGATATTCAAAGGTTGGTTGCAATAGTTTTGTAGATTGCCTATTATAATTTTAATATAAGCATATAAGCATTCCAGTTCAATAAGGCAGTAGTATATTTCACTTTTAGAATCATATCAATGTCCTAAAATATTATTCATTAAGGTTTATGGACAGATGTTGCTACTACACATATGGTACATTTCTCTGCTTTAGATCTTACCTGCCATAACACTTGATTCGGAAACTGTTGCCTTCTTTCTTTCATTAATATTCTTTGCCTGAACTTTGATTAATACAGAGATTGCAAAGCATGTGCCACAGCATGGACTGCATTATAGATATTATAGCTATGGCCACTCATGTGTGTTTCAAACACAGATGTAGGAAGGGTTTCAAGCTTCTCCTGTCCAGTACATTTGTTCTGAGACTTCTCTGTTTCAGGATTGGCAAAGAAACAGCTGAAAGCCTGTTCCCAGAAATCTTTCCTAAAATAATCATGCTGATTGTTGATTGGGCTTATGCTTTCAAGAAACTTCGGAAAGTCTTCAATCTCCTTTGTGTGAACCACAAAGGATAAAGCACCTTGCAGGAAATGGATATCCCACGATTTATGAAAGGAAATAGAAGTGTAATCTGTCTGAGCTGTTGTAACCCAGATTTTTGTCTTCTTTGGTATATCCTCCACTTCTGCCAATTGCAAGTACATTCTCAAAAAAGTTATGGACCTACTTTCACCATATAAAATTATGACATTGGCTGTGCTGGTCATGAGAACTTGATATATTTGGACTCCATCGCTTATTACTTCACTATAATCAATGTAAAAAGCTACATAAGGAAAGTCTTGTATGAAATCAAAGCAGATGCCATGCTCAGAAAATGTGGGAAGCACCTCCTGCACAAATTTCTCCCCATTGTCATCATTCACAGCAAGAACTCCAATCCAGAACCATCTAAAATGCAACAATAGCTGGAGAAGAGCACTATGCTGGTGGGATTCATCTGGAAACATTTGTTGGAAGAAAACTGCTTGAATCTCTTTATCCATGAGTGGAGCAGAACCATATGTCAGCTAAAGAAAACCAAAAACAAAGATTGTTGTGAACCTCTGAAAATGTGTACATGCAATTGAAGCTTATATATTAAAACATGCTCCAAATATTTGCATTTATTTTCAAATGTCTATGGAGACTCTCAGGGATCCAGGTCATTGTTGTCTCAAAGTTACGTTTTCAAAAAGGCAACTGGACTCTGTGGCTTTTTGCTTCTCATCCAAGAAGCTTTTTCAGTTCTGACTGGATGGTGGGGACTGGAAATTCAGGAATATGCTCCTTGTGGACAGCTAACACATGGCACAACAATAGGAGAATAAAAACATCAGGACTAGAGTCACCAATCCATCTGCATTTAAAAGATAGAGGCCACTCTTTTGAAGATAGCAAAGTTCACATTTTGAACAGAGAGAACCACTAGTTTGAAAGATGCATCAAAGAGGCTATCTATGACAAAATTTGAACATTCCTCTCTCAACAGAGGGGTGGTGGTGATACAACATCATCTGTTTCCAATCTACAATACAGTCCTCTCAACAATTCCAAGAAGGCTACATAGCTATTTGCACCACTGATAGTCACAGATAAATTTCCATGTGGTCCTAACACCTCAATAAAAGATTGCAAATGACCAGCTGTCTGCAAGATGTATAAATCCTTGTCAGTCATCACTCTTACCTGAGGAACTTTGTAGATGTTCAGAACAGTTGCCCCATGGAGACAGATGTCAGGTCCCACAAGGACAGCAGCCAGATTTTTCAGGACCCCACATTTGTAGTTAGGAATGAATTTGCCCTGGGTGAAGGGAAGCCCCATGGAAGCAAGGTAAGTCCAACTTGGACTAAAATTGCTATTATAGATGTGAAAGCCCAGTGTGATATTGGGCAGGATCTGAGGATTTTCATTGATCTCCTTGACAGCAAACACTAAAGCCAGAATGTGCTGGTAGTTTTGATAAAATATTCTGTAACAAGAATTATATAAGACATTTAAAAGGGTCTGCTTCAGATGATGGCATGTCCAGTCTTCCAGACTTATATATCGAAGAAAGAAACTCAATTTTCCTACCAGTAATAGCAATTTAAATATTAATGATAGGTAATACAGTTCCTTCAGATTTTAGTTGTATGTACACTATGTACATAAATCTATATTTTCTACCTAGAATGAATTAGATATGATTTATCATAATAGACTTTTGATTTACATTGAAAATACATCAAGATATCCTACGTTTGAAAAAAAAAGGATGTTTCTGGGTTTTGTTATTATAGCTTAGAGGAAAATAATTGAGGATCATATAATTGAAAAGTTGAACTCGGAACTGGAAAAATCAATCAATTAGAACATACATAAATCCATCTTGAAGCTCCTTAGAAGGATGTCGTTTGAAATCAGTGGGATCAGAAAATGTCAATATCACAGAAATGATGCTACCAATGCTAACTTCTCCAAGCTGATGATATGTGTAACTAATAGGAGTAGGCTCATCATGGTCACATTGAACATTAGGATCCACTTGAGACATTACTGGCAACAGTGATACCATCAATGCTACCCTCATCCATAGAAGTCTTCTTTTGGTATACAAATGTCCCTGTCTGCAACATGATTCTTGAAGGTGCCCAAGTAGAACAGTCTGACATGACTTCATCAGCTGTTTTCAGGCAGAGATAGACAGTAATATCTAACACTGTTTATACTCACAGAGTTCTAAGGGCTTCTAGTTTGAATGTCATGGGTAACATTAACAATGCTGTCATGGTCAGGTTATTGTTTTGCTTTGGAGTCCCATAGGATTTGGAAGATACAAACAGACTAACTTCATAATGATGGAGAGACGAGCATCTGTATGGAGATTTTTTTAATTCATAACTAAAAAAAAGTGAGGAACTTCTGAAGAAAACATCTGCCATGGCAAATCAAAGGGATTCTTAGAAAATATATAGATAAAATGGCTCAGTCTGTTATACACTGTATATATCTTCCAAAATTGGATTTTCCAACAGTACCATATTCTTTCCTACTTTCATGAATAGATCTTTTATGATAACCTTTTGTGACCTCTGCCAACCAAAGTCAATGAGGAAGCGAGATTTACCTAACTGTGTTACTAACTTAATAACTTTAATGATTCACTTAACAACTGTGGTAAGAAAGATCATAAGATGGAGCAAAATTCACTTAACAACTGTCTTGTTACTAATTGGAAAAATGAGGCTCAATTGTGGTCATAATTGTAATGAAAATTATAATTCTAGTTATCTTTAGAAATAGAAGAGATAACCAATTATATTATGTTGTGATTATCTTAGTAAAGTGGGGAAAGAAAACATAATAGAATGGAAAATATTTCTACAAACATGAATTGCACCATTCATCCACATTAATATTTCAGTTTTAGATCATCTTTCCTCACAATTAAGTGATTTTTAAGATGAATAATAGTTCAATTTCCTTCACTAGTGTGCATATTAGGTATATTTTACATTAGAAGAAACATCAAACATTGGAGAATAAGTATGCTGAAAAATATGACTAAGTGATATAATAAGTTAACAATCTGAGACCATCAAGAAGTTGATTTAGATAATAATTTGAACAAATCTAATTCATAATAAGAATACAAGTAAATTGGTGGGTAAGTAAAATAAATGGATAGATGTATAAATGATAGAAGATAGATAGATAGATAGATAGATAGATAGATAGATAGATAGATAGATAGATAGATAGATAGATAGATAGACAGATGCTAGACAGACAGACAGATTATTATGGTCTTTGGTCAGTACAACTTGGAATAAAGGATGAAGCAGAAGGAAAAATACATTTAATTTCATCAAATTTTTCCATATTATTGAAATATAGAACCAGGTTACAATAAAACTAGATTTATGGATAGAGAGCAAATGGTTATGACTTAGCATGAAAGTCTTTTGTAAAATGCAATTAAATGTATGGGATTCACAAACTCAATGTGTTTTCATTTAGATGAAGCCTAACAAATCCAAAACTCATATCCTGTAATACTATGTTAAATATATATTCACAAAGTAGTAGTTAGGTTTTTTTTCTATATTTAAGTAGTACTTTATGAATTGAAAGTATAAAAACCATGAAAATGTCTTCACAGACATTGAACATTGTTGGAGTTAATATCTGAACTATCCTAACAGGAAAAAAGGCACCTAGATTATCAAGTTCATATTCAAATTGAGTGTTGAAATGGGGAAAGGTTAGGTTAAAGAATCTTGGAAAATGGTGAAAATTCAGCAACTTAAAATAACTATATTGTCACTTTAAATGTATATTAATCAGCATACATTAAAATGAAATTTCATTGCGTAAAGCTTTCAGAGGGTCTGTGATGACCCTGGATATGACACAAAGATAATAAAGTCACAGATGTAGAATAAATTCCGTTTAATGCCTCCAACTTGGGCCTCAATGTCCAATTATCCTCGGCTGGATATCAAACTCTTCCAAAAACACTCTACAAATGGAGTAAATGCAGTCGGAACCCAAAGTAAAGATAATTAGAAATAAAAAAACCTACAGAAACCACACTGAAGTCATTAACATGGCAGGCCAGGATGATAAATTGCAGAGTTCCACAAGATAATGCTGCAACCACAGTTGGGAGGATGCCAAAACCCAAATAATCCTTGACCAAGATAATGCATGCCTTACTTCCAGCAAGGAGCTTTGTAAAAAACCCCACTTATATCCTGTTCTCCCAGCTGCAACTAATGAAAGGGATCAGGGCCTTTTTCTCTCCCATAAGCCACATTGCTCCCTTCTCCATTCCTCCCTGCATGCCCTAAGATGAAGAGGGGATGGCCCTGGATCTTCCTCTGAATGCCCAGCCGAACTGTGCCCATCCCATTTCTTCCACAGCCACCAGAGCCGCACTCCCACTCCCTGTCAGCTGCTCAATCTCCCGCTCAGAATCAGAATCCAACAAGGGCATGACAGGGTGACCATCTCTAATATACACTATATAAACTATATAAACTAAATAAATAAATACAAAATTATGCATATACCCTCATACCCACGTATATCATATGACATAGAGAAACAACACTGTCTAGAGTGGATGTATTACATGTACACTTGGATTACTAATTCCTCTTTGTCAGTTGCTCTCTGTAGTTTAGGTCAGGTCTGAAAACAATGATGTAGCATTTGGGCAGGAATATGGATCCCAGTAATGCAGCACTGAAGGACAAGATGGAGAGCTCTACAGCTATCATGGCTTTTCCTTTTGTGCTCAGATAGGCTGGAAAGAAGGAGATCCACACACTGCAAAAGGCCAACATGATGAAGGTGATGAACTTGACTTCATTAAAGCTTCCAGGTAAGTTATGGGCAAGAAAAAAGTCACAATAAAGCTGGCAATGGCCATGTAGCTCAAAACACAGTAGAAAAAGAAAGCTGACCCCTAATTGCATTGTAAAATGATTTCTTGGTGCTCTGAATGGATATTCAATTTAGGGAATGGGATAGAATCCATGCTTGGAATAAAGAACAGGAAAGGGTAGTCCAAAAAGCCAATGTTTTCCCCATCCATTTCCTCATCTGAGATCCTGGTTTAGTGGCCATGAAAGCCACAACTACTGAAAACAGAGCTGAAGAGAGACAAGCAGAGTCTAGATAAGGGACCAGTTGTTGGCTTTGACAATGAGAATATCCCTGTGCTTTAAAAAAAGTGCCAAGTACCCAAGATGTCAAGAAGAAGACAGAAAAAGCTGCTGAGGCTAAACCAATTTCTAAGATTTCTTCAAAGGTTTGTAACAGCATCGGTTTCAGGATACAGCCTTTCTTTTCTTTATTTGGATAATGATCTACTGAACCTTCAAAACAGTCATCCATATCTGGAAGGAAAATCAAGGAATTTGTTGCCTAGACATTCCAAATTATTGAAAATCACCTTATTATTTGTATGCATCCAAATAGTTTATTAAAGTTTGCTTAAGTCTAATGAAAATTGGTAGAATGCCTAACCTACCATTTTTTATTTGAAATCTTCCCTTCTGGGCATGGAATGCAGTTGTAACAGCAGAACTAATCCCCTTCAATCCCTTTCTTCCGGGATCCAGAGAAACAGGGGTTATTATATTTAGTCAGTGGATGAACCTGATGATGATCATAAAAAGGTTTTGAAATTGGAAATACTTAAAACAGTTTGTAATTTTTGCTTTACAAAGGGAACATATTTTTGACTTCCTCAATTAATCAACTTCATCAACAATTTAAAAATATGTAGAAATGATGTACAAAAGGTCCTGTTTGAAGGGCAAAATTTTTAAATAATTTAACAGGGTAACAATGTCATGGAAACATGTGATTATAAATGGAAGTGAAAATGAAATATGCAAGCATGCTTTTGTATTGTAATGTCAAATGTTTGATTATCAACATTTGAAAAGAATATGCCATTGTTTATTTAAAAAAAGAAACAGAAATCAGATTTCTAAATAGGCTGCTTTCAATATGGGATCATAATGGATTAATCATAGCTGATTCAGAGAGAAAGACAGAGTGGGGTGGGGAGAGAAAGAGAGGTATTGCACTACTAAAAATGCTGAATCTTTTGAAGGTTATAATATTTCACTTTTGAAATGGTTCAAAATGGCATCCCTGTATATGTCTATGTGAACGTTTAGTATGGTGTAAATTTAAAAAAGAGTGTTTTCACACCGAAGGGTTCTTTTAATATTCTTATTATTGTGGGTTTTATCTTTTTTTGATTGTCACACATAAAATATTTCCATTGTTTCTTCTTTAAGAGGAGTTTGAATGAAAAACTATAAGCATATGATTATCTACTGTTCCTTGTAATTATCCAATTAGACATGATTGCTTTGGAGGCAATCATTCATCAAAACTTAAGCACAACCTTATTGTGGGCAGAAGAGGCCCCAATCTTCAGAACCAGCAATTGTGGCAGGTAATGTTTACATTGAAGATATGCTGGAGATCTGCAAGTTCAGTCTGTGTGTGTGTGTGTGTGTGTGTGTGTGTGTGTGTGTGTGTGTGTGTGTATATATATATACAATACAGAAGCCTGATGATGGCAGATGAGATTCTGCTGAAACGTTGCTACAACTTTAAAAGAACTACAATGACGTGGGAAAATACCCGAACCAAGCCGAACACCATACATGTAAGTACCAAAACTTAAGAAAACATATATATATATATATATATATATATATATATTTATATTTATATTTATATTTATATATATATATATTTGTTTTCTTAAGTTTTCAAGGGTACTTACATGTATGGTGTTCGGCTTGGTTCGGCATTTTCCCACGCCATTGTAGTTCTTTAAAGTTGTAGCAACGTTTCAGCAGAATGTTGAATAAACACAGACCCAACCACATATCTGGAAAAATTAACCAAGAAGAAAATTATAACCAGCCACATAAGCAAAGAGATCCAACACACGATTATACCCAGAGAGAAATCTTCCAGATGCCCCAAACTATACGGCCTCCCAAAATACACAAAGAAGGCATACCTCTCAGACCCATAGTCAGCTCCAGAGGAGCACCACTACAAAACCTAGCCAAATACCTAGCAAAGCAGCTACAGCCCCATGCTGAAACAGCAGCTTCACATGTACAAAACTCATACCACTTCTTGGAAATGATCAAAGATCTACACGTGGAGCAAGAAGATCTGCTTGTAAGTTTTGACGTGGTTTCCCTATTCACTCAAGTCCCGATAAAAGAGACCCTTGAAATCATCAAAAATAAATACCAACCAGCCAAACACCTCATGGAACTAACAGAACACTGCTTAACCAACACATATTTCATATACAAAGGACAAAGATACAAACAAATAGAAGGAGCCCCATGGGATCACCACTGTCACCTGTCATTGCTAACCTATTCATGGAAGAATTCGAATCCAGAGCCCTGGCCAATGCCATCCTCAAACCCAAACTATGGTTAAGATACATCGATGACACATTCGTGATTTGGCCCCATGGACAAGAAAACCTAAACAATTTCCTAACACACCTAAACAGCGCACACCCCAAAATCAAGTTCACCATGGAAACAGAAACAAACAAACAACTACCATTCCTAGATGTACTAATCTACAAAAACAGATGGCACACTAGGACACACCATATACCAGAAGAAAACACACACCAACCGCTACCTCAACGCCCAATCCCACCACCACCCAGCACAGATAAACTCCGTGGCTAAAACACTAATTACCAGAACCAAACGCCTGGCAGACAAGACACACATTAAGGCTGAACTTTGCACCCTGACTAAAGTACTGACAGCCAACGGCTTCCACAAAAGCAAAATCACCAGCTTGATCCACAAAAACACACTGAAACATAATAGAGACCCAGAAGATGAACAGACCTATGGAACAGCTGTCCTGCCCTACATAAGAGGTACTACAGACAAAATTAGTAAGGTACTACACAGACACCACATCAAGACTGCCTTCAAAACAGACAGAAAAATAGCAGCCATCCTCAGAAACCCCAAAGATAAAATTGACCTGGAAAACCAAGGCGTATACGAAGTCCCCTGTGCATCATGCCCGGCCACATACATTGGACAGACCAATAGAAGAATAAGTACCGCCTGGATGAACACAAAAATGCAGTCAAAAAGCTGGAACACACTTCCTCACTAGTCCAACACATGGAAGCTACAGGTCATAGCATCAACTTCAATGGCACCAAAACCCTGGCCACTATGGAAAACCCTAGCCACAGAGTCATCAGAGAAGCCATAGAGATTGAAAAAGACCAGAAAGCATGAACAGAAGAGATGATTCCACCAGGCTGTCAATCATTTGAAGCCTGCACTCACAAACAAAAAAATCTCCACACCACAAGCCAGGCAAACACCTGGGCACAAACAGATCCCCCTGATACCTCCAGCTCAAACACACCCCAACCAGGCACCCAGATGAAACCCAGCTTCCTAACTAATGATAGCCGTCCATTTACCCGGCCAAGCTGCACTAAAGACCTCCATTAAAGTAACACAATGCTGCCAGCCAATCAAGATACAAAAAGAGCCAAAAACAGACAGAAGATATCAGAAACACCCATCAAGCAGAACACAGCAAACTCCGAGACCAATAAACACAGACCAAGACTCCCAACCAATCAGGATGAAGAAAAACCATTCTGGCACAGCAATAGGCTGCCCCAAATTTAAATCTGAAACCACTGCTTTGTTCGGGTATTTTCCCACGTCATAGTAGTGGTGCTTTTAAAGTTGTACCAACGTTTCAGCAGAATCTCATCTGCCATCATCAGGCTTTACAAAATATATACCGTATTTGCCGGGCGTATAAGACGACTGGGCGTATAAGACGACCCCCAACATTTCCACTCAAAATATAGAGTTTGTTATATACTCGCCGTATAAGACTACCCCTCTTCCACACACCTTCCACTTTTGCACTTCTTTTTTTGACGCACTTTTCTGCTTTGGACAATTTTGAAATGAGCTAATCCAATTTTGAACCAAGAATATGCCAATAGCTATGGAGTTTAGAAATGAGTTTTAAAAATATTTTTCATTGCTTACCATTAAGCGTAAAATATGTTGTAAATAAAATGAGAACACAGGAAACGTTCTCTTCTCAATACAGCTGATCTCTCTCTCTCTCTCTCTCTCTCTCACACACACACTTACACACACACACACACACACACACACACACACACACACACCAAAAACCCGGACACTGAAAAGGCTGCCAAGGAACAGTATATTCAATGCCTTCTCTTTAATCAAGAAACAAGGAATTCCTTAGAATCTTTTTTTTTCCCCAAGTGGCCCTCTTTAAAAAAAAAAAAATGGAGGTAACACTTTCATTCAAAAAGTCTTCCAGTATCTGGAGTCGCTCAGACATATTGAAGTGAGGCAGGAGAGTAAGTGAAATTTGAAATGATCCAGCTACAGTTTTCTTCCCCTCCCGCCCGAAGGCCATTATCTCCACATCAAAACGAACGAGGGGAGGCAAAGAAGCCAAACACGCTAAAAAGGATCTCTTTATTTTCCTCACAAGGTCACACCTACTTTTCCGCATTCAAAGGACAACCTCTCCTCACCACCACCACCACACACACACACACACACCAATACCCGCAAACAATGTTCTGGGCATTAATCACCATTGCTACATTAACCTGGTAAATTTATACCCTGCCTCCCCAGTGTTGCTTTGACGGCAGGATTTCACACAGCAGGGCGCGCTCGCTTCTCTTCTCCGCTCTCCCACCGTTCGCACATGTTGGAAGCACCGTAAAACCTGATAACCCACCCGGGGCTCCCCATCATTAACCTACAGCCGCCCGCATGCAAAACCTGCGTGCAAAAAGAAAAAAAAGAAAAAGTACGCCGCACGTGAGGATCTTCGAATCCTCTCCCCACACCGCTAAGGAAGGAAGAGGGGGAAAGGTTGCGCAGCGCGTGGCGAGTGACACCCGCCACACACACACACACACACACACACACACACACACACACACACCGCTCCCCCAGCCTCCCTCCCAGCTGCAACTCAAGCTCGAAGTGGAGTCGGAGTCCTCCCGGCGTATAAGACGACCCCCCACTTGGAGGCATGTTTTTCAGGGCAAAAAGTCGCCTTATACGCCGGCAAATACGGTATATTCTTAAGTTTTCATGGGTACTTACATGTATGGCCTTCAGCTTTGTTCGGGTATTTTCCCACGTCATTATAGTTGTGCTTTTAAAGTTGTAGCAACGCTTTCAGCAGAATCTCATCTGCCATCATCAGGCTTCTGTATTGTGTCCGTCTGTGAGTCAGACTTTTACAGTGGTTTCAGATTTAAATTTGGGGCAGCCTATTGCTGTGCCAGAATGGTTTTTTCTTCATCCTGATTGGTTGGGAGTCTTGGTCTGTGTTTATTGGTCTCGGAGTTTGCTGTGTTCTGCTTGATTGGGTCTCTAATATCTTCTGTCTGTTTTTTGGCTCTTTTTGTATCTTGATTGGCTGGCAGCATTGTGTTACTTTATTGGAGGTCTTTAGTGCAGCTTGGCTTCGGGTAAATGGACAGCTATCATTAGTTAGGAAGCTGGGTTTCATCTGGGTGCCTGGTTGGGATGTGTTTGAGCTGGAGGTATCAGGGGGGATCTGTTTGTGCCCAGGTGTTTGCCTGGCTTGTGGTGTGGAGATTTTTTTGTTTGTGAGTGCAGGCTTCCAAATGATTGACAGCCTGGTGGAATCATCTCTTCTGTTCATGCTTTCTGATCTTTTTTCAATCTCTATGGCTTCTCTGATGATTCTGTGGCTGGAATTTTCTATAGTGGCTAGGGTTTTGGTGCCATTGAAGTTGATGCTATGACCTGTGGCTTCCATGTGTTGGACTAGTGAGGAAGTGTGTTCCAGCTTTTTGACTGCATCCAGGCGGGTGCTTATTCCTCTATTGGTCTGTCCAATGTATGTGGCCGGGCATGATGCACAGGGGACTTCGTGTATGCCTTGGTTTTCCAGGTCAATTTTGTCTTTGGGGTTTCTGAGGATGGCTGCTATTTTTCTGTCTGTTTTGAAGGCAGTCTTGATGTGGTGTCTGTATAGTATCTTACTAATTTTGTCTGTAGTGCCTCTTATGTAGGGCAGGACAGCTGTTCCATGGGTCTGTTCATCTTCTGGGTCTCTATTATGTCTCAGTGTGTTTTTGTGGATCAAGTTGGTGATTTTGCTTTTGTGGAGCCGTTGGCTGTCAATATTTTAGTCAGGGTGCATAGTTCAGTCTTAATGTGTGTCTTGTCTGCCAGGCGTTTGGTTCTGTAATTAGTGTTTTAGCCACGGAGTTTATCTGTGCTGGGTGGTGGTGGGATTGGGCGTTGAGGTAGCGGTTGGTGTGTGTTTTCTTCTGGTATATGGTGTGTCCTAGTGTGCCATCTGTTTTTTTGTAGATTAGTACATCTAGGAATGGTAGTTGTTTGTTTGTTTCTGTTTCCATGGTGAACTTGATTTTGGGGTGTGCGCTGTTTAGGTGTGTTAGGAAATTGTTTAGGTTTTCTTGTCCATGGGGCCAAATCACAAATGTGTCATCGATGTATCTTAACCATAGTTTGGGTTTGAGGATGGCATTGGCCAGGGCTCTGGATTCGAATTCTTCCATGAACAGGTTTGCAATGACAGGTGACAGTGGTGATCCCATGGGGGCTCCTTCTATTTGTTTGTATCTTTGTCCTTTGTATATGAAATATGTGTTGGTTAAGCAGTGTTCTGTTAGTTCCATGAGGTGTTTAGCTGGTTGGTATTTATTTTTGATGATTTCAAGGGTCTCTTTTATCGGGACTTGAGTGAATAGTGAAACCACGCCAAAACTTACAAGCAGATCTTCTTGCTCCACGTGTAGATCTTTGATCATTTCCAAGAAGTGGTATGAGTTTTGTACATGAGAAGCTGCTGTTTCAGCATGGGGCTGTAGCTCTTTTGATAGGTGTTTAGCTAGGTTTTGTAGTGGTGCTCCTCTGGAGCTGACTATGGGTCTGAGAGGTATGCCTTCTTTGTGTATTTTTGGGAGGCCGTATAGTTTGGGGCATCTGGAAGATTTCTCTCTGGGTATGATCGTGTGTTGGATCTCTTTGTTTATGTGGCTGGTTATAATTTTCTTCTTGGTTAATTTTTCCAGATATGTGGTTGGGTCTGTGTTTATGGGTTTGTATGTGGAGTCTTGAAGTAGGTCTGTCAATTTTGTTTCATAGTCTTTTCTGTCCATTACTACAGTGGCATTCCCTTTATCTGCTGGGAGGATGATTATGCTGCTGTCTCTTTTCAGGGTTTGTAGCGCTTTAATTTCATTTTGCTGTAAGTTGCTTTTTGGTGGTTTGCTTGTGCATAGGATGTTGGTAACTTGGTGTCTTATTTTATCAGCTTCATCTGTATTTAATTTAGTTAGGCTGGATTCTACTGCACATATGATGGATTCTGTGGGGATTTTTTGGGGTGCTATAGCATAGTTGAATCCTTTGGTTAGGACTTCTGTTTCTGTTTTGGTGAGTTCTCTGTTGGAAACATTGTACACTAATTGTTTCAGGTGTTGTTGTGAGTTGTTGGGGTTTTCTTGTCATGTTCTAATTTCTTTAATTTTTTCAAGAGCTTTGCCTGTTTGTAAGTGCTTGCAGATTCTGATCTCCAAGTTGTGAGTTGTTTTATCTTGTCCCAAAGTAGAGGGTGGATTTTGCTGCTCAATTCCAGGTGTAGTGCTAGCAAATCTTTGTTTAACTGATCTAATTGGAATCTCTTACTGTGGAGCTCGCTCCTTAGTAGAGCCATTTCAGTTCTTTTCAGGATATGTTTAGTGGCTGCTGTGCTTTGATGAAATTTTAATTTGAAGCAGGTTGGTGTAGTATTGTTATCTCTGCAGCTGCGTAGGAATTGGAGGTCACATAGTATTCCTGCTCTTTTAATTTCCAGTTTCTCGTAGGTTTTGATCTGGCTGTTTAATCCCTCCCTGTAGAGGTTTGATATTTGTTTTCTTAAGTTTTCGCGGGACTTACATGTATGGCCTTCAGCTTTGTTCGGTATTTTCCCACGTCATTATAGTTGTGCTTTTAAAGTTGTAGCAACGTTTCAGCAGAATCTCATCTGCCATCATCAGGCTTCTGTATTGTGTCCGTCTGTGAGTCAGACTTTTACAGTGGTTTCAGATTTAAATTTGGGGCAGCCTATTGCTGTGCCAGAATGGTTTTTTCTTCATCCTGATTGGTTGGGAGTCTTGGTCTGTGTTTATTGGTCTCGGAGTTTGCTGTGTTCTGCTTGATTGGTGTCTCTAATATCTTCTGTCTGTTTTTTTGGCTCTTTTTGTATCTTGATTGGCTGGCAGCATTGTGTTACTTTATTGGAGGTCTTTAGTGCAGCTTGGCTTCGGGTAAATGGATGGCTATCATTAGTAAGGAAGCTGGGTTTCATCTGGGTGCCTGGTTGGGATGTGTTTGAGCTGGAGGTATCAGGGGGGATCTGTTTGTGCCCAGGTGTTTGCCTGGCTTGTGATGTGGAGATTTTTTTGTTTGTGAGTGCAGGCTTCCAAATGATTGACAGCCTGGTGGAATCATCTCTTCTGTTCATGCTTTCTGGTCTTTTTTCAATCTCTATGGCTTCTCTGATGATTCTGTGGCTGGAATTTTCTATAGTGGCTAGGGTTTTGGTGCCATTGAAGTTGATGCTATGACCTGTGGCTTCCATGTGTTGGACTAGTGAGGAAGTGTGTTCCAGCTTTTTGACTGCATTTTTGTGTTCATCCAGGCGGGTGCTTATTCTTCTATTGGTCTGTCCAATGTATGTGGCCGGGCATGATGCACAGGGGACTTCGTATATGCCTTGGTTTTCCAGGTCAATTTTGTCTTTGGGGTTTCTGAGGATGGCTGCTATTTTTCTGTCTGTTTTGAAGGCAGTCTTGATGTGGTGTCTGTATTGTATCTTACTAATTTTGTCTGTAGTGCCTCTTATGTAGGACAGGACAGCTGTTCCATGGGTCTGTTCATCTTCTGGGTCTCTATTATGTCTTAGTGTGTTTTTGTGGATCAAGTTGGTGATTTTGCTTTTGTGGAAGCCGTTGGCTGTCAATATTTTAGTCAGGGTGCATAGTTCAGTCTTAATGTGTGTCTTGTCTGCCAGGCGTTTGGTTCTAGTAATTAGTGTTTTAGCCACGGAGTTTATCTGTGCTGGGTGGTGGTGGGATTGGGCGTTGAGGTAGCGGTTGGTGTGTGTTTTCTTCTGGTATATGGTGTGTCCTAGTGTGCCATCTGTTTTTTTGTAGATTAGTACATCTAGGAATGGTAGTTGTTTGTTTGTTTCTGTTTCCATGGTGAACTTGATTTTGGGGTGTGCGCTGTTTAGGTGTGTTAGGAAATTGTTTAGGTTTTCTTGTCCATGGGGCCAAATCACGAATGTGTCATCGATGTATCTTAACCATAGTTTGGGTTTGAGGATGGCATTGGCCAGGGCTCTGGATTCGAATTCTTCCATGAACAGGTTTGCAATGACAGCTGACAGTGGTGATCCCATGTGGGCTCCTTCTATTTGTTTGTATCTTTGTCCTTTGTATATGAAATATGTGTTGGTTAAGCAGTGTTCTGTTAGTTCCATGAGGTGTTTAGCTGGTTGGTATTTATTTTTGATGATTTCAAGGGTCTCTTTTATCGGGACTTGAGTGAATAGTGAAACCACGTCAAAACTTACAAGCAGATCTTCTTGCTCCACGTGTAAATCTTTGATCATTTCCAAGAAGTGGTATGAGTTTTGTACATGAGAAGCTGCTGTTTCAGCATGGGGCTGTAGCTCTTTTGATAGGTGTTTAGCTAGGTTTTGTAGTGGTGCTCCTCTGGAGCTGACTATGGGTCTGAGAGGTATGCCTTCTTTGTGTATTTTGGGAGGCCGTATAGTTTGGGGCATCTGGAAGATTTCTCTGGGTATGATCGTGTGTTGGATCTCTTTGTTTATGTGGCTGGTTATAATTTTCTTCTTGGTTAATTTTTCCAGATATGTGGTTGGGTCTGTGTTTATGGGTTTGTATGTGGAGTCTTGAAGTAGGTCTGTCAATTTTGTTTCATAGTCTTTTCTGTCCATTACTACAGTGGCATTCCCTTTATCTGCTGGGAGGATGATTATGCTGCTGTCTCTTTTCAGGGTTTGTAGCGCTTTAATTTCATTTTGCTGTAAGTTGCTTTTTGGTGGTTTGCTTTTGCATAGGATGTTGGTAACTTGGTGTCTTATTTTATCAGCTTCATCTGTATTTAATTTAGTTAGGCTGGATTCTACTGCACATATGATGGATTCTGTGGGGATTTTTTGGGGTGCTATAGCATAGTTGCCAGGCAAAGCCAGGCAAACACCTGGGCACACACAGATCCCCCCTGATACCTCCAGCTCAAACACATCCCAACCAGGCACCCAGATGAAACCCAGCTTCCTAACTAATGATAGCCGTCCATTTACCCGAAGCCAAGCTGCACTAAAGACCTCCAATAAAGTAACACAATGCTGCCCGCCAATCAAGATACAAAAAGAGCCAAAAAAACAGACAGAAGATATTAGAGACACCAATCAAGCAGAACACAGCAAACTCCGAGACCAATAAACACAGACCAAGACTCCCAACCAATCAGGATGAAGAAAAAACCATTCTGGCACAGCAATAGGCTGCCCCAAATTTAAATCTGAAACCACTGTAAAAGTCTGACTCACAGACGGACACAATACAGAAGCCTGATGATGGCAGATGAGATTCTGCTGAAACGTTGCTACAACTTTAAAAGCACAACTATAATGACGTGGGAAAATACCCGAACAAAGCTGAAGGCCGTACATGTAAGTCCCCGCGAAAACTTAAGAAAACAAATATCAAACCTCTACAGGGAGGGATTAAACAGCCAGATCAAAACCTACGAGAAACTGGAAATTAAAAGAGCAGGAATACTATGTGACCTCCAATTCCTACGCAGCTGCAGAGATAACAATACTACACCAACCTGCTTCAAATTAAAATTTCATCAAAGCACAGCAGCCACTAAACATATCCTGAAAAGAACTGAAATGGCTCTACTAAGGAACGAGCTCCACAGTAAGAGATTCCAATTAGATCAGTTAAACAAAGATTTGCTAGCACTACACCTGGAATTGAGCAGCAAAATCCACCCTCTACTTTGGGACAAGATAAAACAACTCACAACTTGGAGATCAGAATCTGCAAGCACTTACAAACAGGCAAAGCTCTTGAAAAAATTAAAGAAATTAGAACATGACAAGAAAACCCCCAACAACTCACAACAACACCTGAAACAATTAGTGTACAATTTTTCCAACAGAGAACTCACCAAAACAGAAACAGAAGTCCTAACCAAAGGATTCAACTATGCTATAGCACCCCAAAAATCCCCACAGAATCCATCATATGTGCAGTAGAATCCAGCCTAACTAAATAAAATACAGATGAAGCTGATAAAATAAGACACCAAGTTACCAACATCCTATGCACAAGCAAACCACCAAAAAGCAACTTACAGCAAATGAAATTAAAGCGCTACAAACCCTGAAAAGAGACAGCAGCATAATCATCCTCCCAGCAGATAAAGGGAATGCCACTGTAGTAATGGACAGAAAAGACTATGAAACAAAATTGACAGACCTACTTCAAGACTCCACATACAAACCCATAAACACAGACCCAACCACATATCTGGAAAAATTAACCAAGAAGAAAATTATAACCAGCCACATAAACAAAGAGATCCAACACACGATCATACCCAGAGAGAAATCTTCCAGATGCCCCAAACTATACGGCCTCCCAAAAATACACAAAGAAGGCATACCTCTCAGACCCATAGTCAGCTCCAGAGGAGCACCACTACAAAACCTAGCTAAACACCTATCAAAAGAGCTACAGCCCCATGCTGAAACAGCAGCTTCTCATGTACAAAACTCATACCACTTCTTGGAAATGATCAAAGATCTACACGTGGAGCAAGAAGATCTGCTTGTAAGTTTTGACGTGGTTTCACTATTCACTCAAGTCCCGATAAAAGAGACCCTTGAAATCATCAAAAATAAATACCAACCAGCTAAACACCTCATGGAACTAACAGAACACTGCTTAACCAACACATATTTCATATACAAAGGACAAAGATACAAACAAATAGAAGGAGCCCCCATGGGATCACCACTGTCAGCTGTCATTGCAAACCTGTTCATGGAAGAATTCGAATCCAGAGCCCTGGCCAATGCCATCCTCAAACCCAAACTATGGTTAAGATACATCGATGACACATTTGTGATTTGGCCCCATGGACAAGAAAACCTAAACAATTTCCTAACACACCTAAACAGCGCACACCCCAAAATCAAGTTCACCATGGAAACAGAAACAAACAAACAACTACCATTCCTAGATGTACTAATCTACAAAAAAACAGATGGCACACTAGGACACACCATATACCAGAAGAAAACACACACCAACCGCTACCTCAACGCCCAATCCCACCACCACCCAGCACAGATAAACTCCGTGGCTAAAACACTAATTACTAGAACCAAACGCCTGGCAGACAAGACACACATTAAGACTGAACTATGCACCCTGACTAAAATATTGACAGCCAACGGCTTCCACAAAAGCAAAATCACCAACTTGATCCACAAAAACACACTGAGACATAATAGAGACCCAGAAGATGAACAGACCCATGGAACAGCTGTCCTGCCCTACATAAGAGGCACTACAGACAAAATTAGTAAGATACTATACAGACACCACATCAAGACTGCCTTCAAAACAGACAGAAAATAGCAGCCATCCTCAGAAACCCCAAAGACAAAATTGACCTGGAAAACCAAGGCATATACGAAGTCCCCTGTGCATCATGCCCGCCACATACATTGGACAGACCAATAGAGAATAAGCACCCGCCTGGATGAACACAAAAATGCAGTCAAAAAGCTGGAACACACTTCCTCACTAGTCCAACACATGGAAGCCACAGGTCATAGCATCAACTTCAATGGCACCAAAACCCTAGCCACTATAGAAAATTCCAGCCACAGAATCATCAGAGAAGCCATAGAGATTGAAAAAGACCAGAAAGCATGAATAGAAGAGATGATTCCACCAGGCTGTCAATCATTTGGAAGCCTGCACTCACAAACAAAAAATCTCCACACCACAAGCCAGGCAAACACCTGGGCACAAACAGATCCCCCTGATACCTCCCACTCAAACACATCCCAACCAGGCACCCAGATGAAACCCAGCTTCCTAACTAATGATAGCCGTCCATTTACCCGAAGCCAAGCTGCACTAAAGACCTCCAATAAAGTAACACAATGCTGCCAGCCAATCAAGATACAAAAAGAGCCAAAAAAAACAGACAGAAGATATTAGAGACACCAATCAAGCAGAACACAGCAAACTCCGAGACCAATAAACACAGACCAAGACTCCCAACCAATCAGGATGAAGAAAAAACCATTCTGGCACAGCAATAGGCTGCCCCAAATTTAAATCTGAAACCACTGTAAAAGTCTGACTCACAGACGGACACAATACAGAAGCCTGATGATGGCAGATGAGATTCTGCTGAAACGTTGCTACAACTTTAAAAGCACAACTATAATGACGTGGGAAAATACCCAATAACTGTATATATGAAAAAACCAGTCCAGTTAACAGAGCTAAATCACGATAGAAGTCCAGTAGAAAAAAAAAAGTGAAAAATAAAAAGCCAAGCCTCACTTTGACATTTCCATTTAAAAACCGCCGCTTACTCAGTTCTGTCAAAACTTTTACAGATTTCTCTTTTTCTTAGGGTGTCCTTTAAGTCTCAGAATAATAGTAAAAAAAAAAAATAGTTCTCACCCAAGCCGACACCCAATCCGGAGCTATCCCAACTTCAGCAGCTTAAAAGCTGCCTCTCAGCCGCTGGCAAAAGGGCTTCTCCTGGATCAACCAGGGACTTTGCAATGTCCCTGGGATCCACAGGATGTGCCCTTCACTATTACCATCTCTACGGGACGGTTTAGGTCCGTTTGGACCGACCAGGGGCTGAGATATCGGCTGCAATCTTGGAGCTGATTGCAGACCATACCGTCGCGACGCCAGCTCCTCCGCTCTCCTCGGAAGTTACCTGACAGTTTCAATGAAGCCAAATTCATCACATTCAGCATGTTGATCTTCTGCAGTGTTTGGTTGTGCTTTATTCCAACCTATTTAAGCACAAGGGGAAAATATATGTTGGCTGTTGAGATCTTCTCCATGATCTCCTCCAGTGCTGGATTATTGGTGTGTATCTTTTTCCCCAAGTGTTTTATCATTCTGATGAGACCCAAATTGAACAATAAACATCATCTCATGAAAAGATAGTTTTTAACCTTTGTCTGTTTGCCTCTGATTTTGTATATATACTCATATATTTTGATGATTCTTGGAACTGTTTCTATTGGGAAAATATTTGACAGGTAGAACTGATTAAATAAAGAGCATTCTCTCTTATTTTCTCCTCCTGCTGCTTTTCCTTTTTGTGTCATTTTCTCTTCTCTTCCTTCTCCTTTTACTATCTTTACTACAAACTTATTATTTTCACCACAAACCATCAATGTTTTATTACTATCTATTTCCCCATTTCCACTGAAAAATTTCCAATAAAGATTAGAAAGTAGAAACAAAAATTAATGTAAATAATATGTTTGTTGACCGAAATGGAAATGTCAATGTCACAAAGCTGAAAAGATCACATGTATTTTTGTTTTTTAATGTGGGAAAATACAACAAAAATTATTTAAAAGAGAAAAATTACCAATAAAAATAACAAGATTTTTAAGGTTGATTTTAGGTGGGGATCAGCAGAGGGATGCTACTTTTGCTCCTCTTATCTCCCATTTTGGCCAGACCATTCAACCATCCATCCATCCATCCATTCATCTATCCATCCATCCATCCATCCATTCATTCACTGTATGTTTGTGTGTGTGTGTGACCATATGAAACTATGTTTCATTGCATATAAAACCGTTATGTTATTTTCTTCCAGCCTGCAACGCTATCCTTCTTAATCTCCATAGATATTGAGTATTGAAATGTCACGTCCTACAAATCATTCATAGGATATTTGATATTTCTATTTTTTTATGGTAGATTTGATGTGGAGATGCTGCCTAGTGCTTTCTGTCAAATATTCCAATCCAGACAATTTGAAGATTCCAAATAATATATCCCATTCAATAAGAACGCCAAGGCAGGCATATTCCTTAAAAAACATTTTATTGGAACATATGAAATTGGCATTTTCTTGATGGAAAACTGGCTCTAGGTTCCCACCGGTTTTACACCCAATTAAAAGTAAAACTTTGTCATTTCCCAGAGTCACCAATCGCATGGCCCAATCAGAAATAAAAATTAATGTAAATATGTATGTTGACCCAAATGGAAATGTCAATGTCACAGAATGGAAAAGATTGTCAATATTTTTGTTTTTAAATGTGGAAAAGTACAATAAAAATTATTTAAAAAGAAAAGAAAATTATCCAATTAAATTAGTAAGGTTTTTATGTTGATTTTTAGTGGGGAATCAGCAGAAAGACCCTACTTTTGCTCCTCATATCTCCTATTTTGTCCAGATCATTCATTCATTCATTCATTCATTCATTCATTCATTCATTCATTCATTCACTGTGTGTTTGTGTGTCTGTGTGACCATATAAAAGTATGTTTCTTTGCATATAAAACCATGAAGTTATTTTTCTTCCAGTCTAAAATTCTGGCCTTCTTAATCTCATTAGATATTGAGTATTGAAGAGTCCTGTCCATGAGTCACTCATAGGATATTTGATAATTTGGCTTGTGGGGGTATTTCTCATAGAATTTTCTGGGTAATCTATGTGCTTTTATTTTCCAACTCTTCACGCAGGAAGCCTCTGATATAGGGTACCCCTTTTAATGAATTAAGTATTGTAATTGTCCTCTATGTACTTTGGAATCTAGAATCTATTTTATCTCATAGTGTTTTTCTCTCAATTACAAGTGGCTTGGGGGCTTCCCGATCTATTGGCCTCAGATGTGATCTTGCGGCTGGCATTAGCAAGCTACAATGGAAGATCGGGTGCACCTTCCCCAACAGTTGGGGAAGTTTTAATTGTACTGTCACAGGGTTGATTATCTTTACTATGAGGAATGGACCCACAAATTTTAGACCCAATTTCCCTTAGGCCAATTTTATTTTTAGATATTTGGTAGACTGGTAAACCTTGTCTCCCACCTGGAATTGCAGTTGGAGAGATTGGCATTTTTCCATCTGTCTTTTATATATTTTTGCTGCTTCCCTCAATGCACTCTTAAACTCCTTCTATTCATTTAATGAAATGGATGATGGAGGTTCCCTGGGTAATTCGTACATGGGAATAAATTCCATTCTGGATGTGATTTGGAAAGGTGACAGTCTTGTACTACTATGTACTACAATATTACATGCCACATCTGAAAATGACAGTAGTTCTGCCCAATCGGACAGTTGATAGTTCACATACCACCTCAAATATTGTTCTATTATGGCATTAGCTCATTATACAATGCCATTCATGTTTGGATGACAAACTGAACTGAGCCCCTGTAATGACCTAATGGACTTTATCAACTCCCTCCAGATCTTTGACATGAATTGGACCTCCCTGGCTCATATAATTCTGCAATGGACCATGCAGCCTATAAATATGCTTAATAAGCAATCTAGCCAGCTTCTTTGCTGATGGGAGCCCTGGGCAGTCAATGAAATGGGCTTTTTTGAAAAGAAATCTACCATGGTCCTCAAAGTGGCTCCAGAGCTTCTATAGGAAATTATCAACATTTCTAGGTCTGGAGCCTCCTCATCATGAAGCTGGATCACATATTCCCTCCGAGTTGTCAGTGAGGGTAGAAACTATTTCATGGTCATCTTGATATCTGTCCCTATAGTGGTCAATGTGAGCTCATGCTCAGTTTAGGAAAAAGGCCAACTTGTTCAGGCTTCCACTGAACACTGCTCAGAAGTATGGCATGGCTTCTCCTTGAAGTCACAGTGGTGGTTGTAACTGGCTAATGTTGAGGTGGAACTGGTTGGTCTGGGATCCAATGGGCCTGGACTTGGACCCAGTCCTGCCCAGGGTAATATGCCCAAGAAGGGGACACTTCCCTGGCCAGCGGCAACTATGGCGACTTAGCATGCTGGCTGATTTTCTGTGGCTGGGCTGATTCCGATAGGAATTGAATCTCGACCAAGCTGGCAACAGAGGGTGAAGGCTAGTAGATAGGGTCACCAGTAGAGTTGACCAGTCCCTCCTGGGCAGACTCGACTGTACCCTGGGCTGCAAAGTTTGCAGGTGTTGTGGCACAGCACCTTGAGTAGATCAGTCTCCATGCATGGGAAATGTAAAAGTTGGCTGTCCCAAGGCTGCTATTGTGTGACTGGTACACTGCTGCTGGCCAATGCTGCTGAGGTCTGCTCAACCCTCCGGGGCAATCCCTCTAAGGTCTGGCTTTGCACCTCTATTTTCATTCCCCCGACTCATTTTAATCCAAGGATTCCATCCAGAGGTGGTATTCAGCAGGTTCTGACCAGTTCTGGAGAACTGTTAGGGGATATTTTGAGTAGTTTAAAGAACTGGCAAATACCACATCTGACTGGCTCTGCTCCATCTATTCTCTGCCTCCTGAGTCCCAGCTGATTGGCTGGATCTTCTTTTGTTGCCCTGCACAGGAGAACAGAGCTGTGAAGCAGATTAGTGAGATGGGGAGGGAATGGGATTTTGCAGTAACCTTCCCCTGCCATGCCCACCAAGCTACATCATGCCTACCAAGCATTGCCCACAGAGCCGGTAGTAAAAAAAGAATCAATCCCACCATTGGTCTTGTCTATCTCCATTCCAGGACCATCATTCTTGCTTCCCTCATGGAAATAACCAGTCTCTCCTATACCTGACCCTGAAAGCCTAGCTTAGTCTCCAGATCCTCCTCTGCTTGGTAAAACTCTTTGGAAACAAGCAGTTGGAGTTGTTGCTTTGCTCAGGCCCCTAGTTGGCATTCAAACTCAGCTGCAAATGTAGCAGCTCACTCAGGCATCAAAGGGGATGTCAGGGTCTCTATGATTCTCCCACAGGCCCTGCAAGCGCCAGTTGCTTCTCCAGGCTCTTCCTCCTTCTTCCCTGAATTTTTGTTGCTTGCTGGATTGACCTGCTAAGTGGCTGGGCTATATTTCCTTCAAGCCCATATGCAGGATTAATTAACAGGTATCAGAAACATTTACTTGCAATTATTGCTACTCAAAGGGGAACACACCAGCTACTGAAAGCAAAGATTCTTATATTTTTGCCAAACACAAATATGTATCTTGGATCGTTATCTTCAATAATATATATATAAAGTTTTTGATTAATTTGTTTAATTGGATTCTCTTTCTCTAGTTTTAGAAAGTATGGAAAAGAGATCCATGTCAGCTTGAAGGAAGTTTATCTTTACTCTTGTTTTGTAACTTTTAAAATAATTAAAATAATCAAGCTTACGTCTTGAAAGGTTTAGTATAATTGGGATTTTTATATATTTAGACAGTGGTCAACCAGAAATTCCAGGAATATAGCTAGGACAGAGCAGCATAACAATACCAGAAGAGTAAGAAATTTTTGGAAACAATATAGGTAGTCCTCGATTTACAAGTTTATTTTGTGTTCAAAGTTACAATGGCATTGAAAGTAGTGACATGGGCAGACCCAGTTGCCAGAGAGAGTGGAAGTGCAAACGGAGATCTCCACTTCATCAATCCTCTTTTTTCCTATGTTCAGGGGGCTCGTTGGAGTCAAGGAAATTCTGGAGGGATAGCTGGAAGAGTGGGCAACCTGTGGAATGCTTCTGAGTGGTGGCTTGTGGTGGAACACAGTTGAAAACCCGACTAGAACTGATTGAGTGGACCAGGAGGAAGATAGTCAGCAATTGCCCACTGAACTGTCTGACAGAGGGACAAGGCTAGCGATGAATCAGCAGAACAACAGGGGAGCGGCTTTTGATGAAATTATTCCCTGGGCTTCTTCTGCAGATGAGGAAGTGAAAAGGTGTGCTTCTTGAGTGATTTGTGGAGTGAGTTCTGTCAGAAGAGAAAACCTGGATGGACTGGAGAAGAAGTGGCGAGAGATCAATGGTGGCAGAAGGATTAAAAGGAAAAGCCGGACAGTAAACCGAAGTGGAGATAACAATAATTCTGGATAGTGTTAGCATGGTTTGTCAATTTGAGCGCTGCAGTGAAGAGAGGTGAGTTTGCTTGATAGCTCATAAGAAGAAATCTGAACTTGTTGCTGTTTAGCAACTTTTTGAGAAGAGGGCAAAGTACTCAACTAAAATGGAATTGTTATAAGTGACTGAGCACTTTTGGACAGTGTTAAGGAGATAGTGAGACACCTACTGGTTACAGAGGAAGAAGATCAGTGACCATGGTGTTGGGAAGTATTTCTTTTTGTTTTGATGAACTTGAACTAAAAAAAAGTTAAAAGTGATTGTGGAATTTGCCTAAGGAAATATTTTTCTCTGTCCTGATGAATCTGATCTTTAAAAGTAGAAAGTGATTGTGGAATAATTGGGAAAAAAGGGGTGGGCTTTTGATTAAGGTATGGTTTGTTGTTCATTGTATACTACTACTTAGCTTATACTATTAATGAATTAGTGTCACATAAATTTACTTAATTTAGTAGTGAAATAACTAAACTTAACTAAATAATTAAATTTGATGTGCAACTAGGAATTACAGAATACTACTGGACCAATCCCATATATGTATAATATATTTCCACTTCTATAAGAAGTATTATTTCCTATGCTATTGGTATAGTAATTAAGTTCATATTTTGTAATCAATTTTTATTTACTGTTATTTATTAAGATCAATAATTAATTGTTATCAATTGTGATTAAGACTTAGGATAAGTACTATATAATTCAAGATTAATTGTTGTAATTGTTGTGAACTTACGACTCAAGATCTATTGGGTTAGCCCACTGAATCCAGGAAAGAAAAGATAATAATAATAATACAAGGAAAAACAGTGGAAGGAAAGAGAGTGGTGAAAAGAAGGTTGGAATTTTGGTTAAATATCGTTTTGGGTAATTTGTTTTTTTTCTGGTTTTGGGAGTTGTTAATGGTACATATAGTTTGATGACTCTTTTGACTTCAAGTAAAAATATCTTGTAATGGTCTTTAACAGTATTGCATCCAGTGAATAGAAATTGCCAATCAAGGGATGAGAGATTGCTGTCTATAAGATCATAGTTGCCTTTTTTGAAGTTATAATTGGGGATTCCGTCAGTCTGAGGATTTTTGTGTGGATGTATGTTGAGACAAAAGTCAATCATGTTGTGGTCACTATTGGAAAAGGGTTCTTTAATTTGTATTCCGTAAATTGAATTCAAACTATTGCAGAAGATGAGATCAAGGCAGTTGTTAAGTCTAGTGTTGTTGGTTACTAATTGTTCTAGTCCCAGATTTGTTACTGCATTGTAGAATGTTGCATGAGTGGGTTCAGTTGTACATTCATTAATATATGATGGACATGCTCGGACGCAAAGAAATATTGGACTAAAATCCACACACGGTTGGAAAAAAATGATAAAACAACATATAGACTTTAAACCAGATATCTTTTTATTGGGAATTATACCGGAAATATACAACAAACAGCAGCTAGGATTGTATTTGCTAAGAATTGGAAAAAATACCTATGCAGGAGGAAGTTATTAAGAAAATTATAGACTGTGCTAAAATGAGTAAATTGACATTTGAAATTAAAGAACAAGAAGATAAACAATTTAAATGATATGGGATTTGTTTTATCAATGGTTGGACAAAAAGACATGGTAATGTAATAGACTAGATAATTTTGTGATAGAAATGTAATAGATTGATATAAGACATAATATAGACATATATAACCCTTGGTTGAAAGTATAATATACATTTTAAGATAAAACTTGGAACATCTCGTATAAAATGATGGAATAAATAGTTTAGTCATGGATGATTAATAACTGATAAATATACAAGCATAAGTTAGTTTGACAATGTGAAAATTGATATAAATTGTGAGTAATAACTACAAAATAATAGCACAAAAGATTTGCAACCAACTGACACACTGTATAGAAGATGGTTTTATGTTTTTATGTTTTATATGTGTATGTTTGTTTTTAAAAATATTTTTTTTAAAAAAAAGTAAACTTTATCACTTCCCACCGGTCACCCGTCATATGGCCCAATTAGGGCGTACTCCTCCTTTCAAGTACCTGCATGAATGCCCTTGATTCCCAGGGGAAATAATTGTATTTTGGCTACCACAGCTATCTCTACACTCCCATCCTTGGCCACTCCAGGCTATATTAGACCTGATGCTATGAGAAGAAAAACTCACTAGAGTAAAGTTGCAAAGGAAAATGTCAATAGTTCAGGCAACTTCAGGGTTGACAGGCTGCCACTTCAATTGAAGAAAGTTTTCTGCAAGAAAGAAAGAGAGAGAGGGAGGGAGGGAGGGTGGGAGGGAGAGAGAGAGAGAGAGAGAGAGAGAGAGAGAGAGAGAGAGAGAGAGAGAGAGAGAGAGAGAGAGAGATATGGATCATAAAAAGGTTTGTTGGGGAGATCACTAACCCCCTTTCCCCCACAGGAGGGCCCTTTGGCTTAAGGGGTTATTTCTCAATTTTCACAGCAATCTTTTATTTTCCAACTGTTCACCCAGGAAGCCTCTGATAGAGGGTACCCCTTCCAGTGAACTAAGTATTGTAACTGTCCTCTATGTACTTTGGAATATAGAATCTATTTTATCTCATAGTGTGTTTTCCCCTCAATTACAAGTGGCTTGGGGGCTTTCTGATCTACTAGCTTCAGCTGTGAGCTTGAGGCTGGCCTTAGCAAGCTACAATGGAAGACCGGGTTCACCTTCCCCAAAAGTTGGGGAAATTTTAATTGTACTGTCATAGGGTTGAATATTTTTACTATGGGGAATGGACCCACACATTTTGGACCTAATTTCCTCTAGGCCAGGTTTAGTTTTAGATATTTGGTAGACAGGTAAGCCTTGTCTTCTGCCTGAATTGCAATTGGAGAGATTGATGTTTTCCTGGTGCAGTGGTTAAAGCGTGTGTTGACCAGTTGGCAGAAATACTTAAAGAGCTGTTCAATGTATCTTTAACACATGCCATCATCCCACAATGCCTGAAGGCTGCAACCATCATCCCTGTTCCCAAAAAAACAAATATAAACACTCTCAATGACTATAGGCCCATAGCGTTAACAAGCTCCATTATGAAAGTTTTTGAGCGACTAGTTTCACAGCACATCAGAGACTGCCTCCCACCCTCCTTTGATCAATATCAGTTTGCTTATAGAGCAAACTGATCTACAGAGGATGCTGTGGCCATCACACTTCATACAGCGCTGAATCATATGGAGAACAAACAGAGCTATGTGAGGATGCTCTTTGTGGACTACAGCTCTGCGTTTAACACTATCATCCCAGATATACTAGCAACCAAACTGTATAATCTGCAGGTCCCCACCCCCTTGTGCTCCTGGATTAAGAACTTTTTGACAAACATATCACAGTCTATTAGACTTGGCCCCCACCTTTCTTCCACTATGACGCTCAGTACTGGTTCCCCCCAGGGTTGTGTCTTGAGCCCCTTGCTATATGCCTTGTACACCTTTGACTGCTCACCAAGCCATGCAACAAACACCATCATAAAGTTTGCAGATGACACGGCCATGATTGGTCTCATCTCCGGAGAAGATGAGATGGCATATAGGGCAGAAGTAGAGAACCTGTCTATCTGGTGTTCACAGAACAATCTGTCACTGAATGTCCATAAAACCAAAGAATTAATTATGGACTTCAGGAAACATGGACAGGACTACGCCCCGCTCATCATCAATGGAGAATGAGTGGAAACTGTCCCTACAATCAGATTCCTTGGCATCCATATTTCAGCTGATATCTCCTGGTCCCCTAATACCAAGGCCATAGTGAAGAAGGCTCAGCAGTGGCTGCACTTCCTGCGGGTTCTCAGGAAGAACAATCTGGATAAGAAGCTGTTGCTGGCTTTCTATAAAGCCTCTGAGAGCACTCTGACATATTGTCTGGGTGTGTGGTATGCAGGCTCCACAGTTGAGGATAGGAAAACTGTACAGAGGGTGATAAACACAGCTCAAAAGATCATTGGTTGCCCTCTTCCCTCCCTGGAAGACTTAGCCAGGTCCCACTGCCAAAGCAGAATCTAGGCCATTATAGAAGACCCCTCACACCCTGGCAATTATCTTTTTGACCTGCCGCCATCTGGATGGCATTTTAGGTCAATAAAATCCCACACCACTAGACTAACAAATAGTTTCTTTCCCTGAGCCATCTGAACTGCAAATAAACACAAAGTCACTAACTTATTACGATGTGAAAAGATGTGAAATCTCAATACCCCATTCAGATGTATAATAACATATTACAGTACAATCCATCTCTTGTGTATTATACTCGGCTAAGTGTTACAGTCAGTGTTGGATGTATATTTTGTGTATATTCATAGATATTGTACTCTCAAATTGCAAATGGAGATGTGGGTACTCTATTTTTCTTATCTTCATTTTTAAGTGCTTTGGTTTTATTGTATTGCGAACAGTTGCTGGGGTGCGTCCACAGTTTTGTTGTACTTGTACAATGACAATAAAGTTCTAATTCTAATTCTAATTCTAATTTTCTGTCTGTCTTTTATAAGTTTTTGCTGCTTCCCTCAATGCATGCTTGGTGTTTCCCACAATCTCTTTAGAGACTCCATCCATTCATTTAATGACATGGATGAGAGGGGGTTGCCTGGGTAATTCTCAAATGAGAACAAATTCCATTCTGGATGTGATTTGGAAAGGTGATAGTCTTGTACTACTATGTACTACAATATTACATGTCATTGTCACCATTGTTATTTGTACTGACTTCGGAAGTATTAAACAAAAATATTAGGAAAGATAAAGAAATAAAGGGAATGAAAATAAAAAAGGGAGAATATAAATTGCAGGCATTTGCAGGTGATCTGGTCTTTATATTAGAAGAACCATTGGAAACAGCTTCTAAATCGATAGAAAAGATAGAAGAATATGGACAAGTCACAGGATTAAAAATAAATAAAGAAAAAAACTAAGATTTTAGTTAAGAATATAATGGAAAAAACAAAGGAAAGTATTGATGAACAGAATATCCAGCTCACAAATAAAGTGAAATATTTGGGAATACAATTGACAGCCAGATGTGGAACACTCAAGGAACATAATTATTATAAATTAAAACAACAGATTGCGACAGACTTGAAAAAATGGAAAAATTTACCTCTAATAGGGAGATCTCTATTATCTCTAATAAGGAGAATATCTACAATTAAAATGAATATACTACCAAGGATATTATATTTGTTTCAAATGATTCTAATAAAACTAGGGAAAGAATACCTTGAGGACTTAAATAAAATGATGTTGAAATCTATATAGCAGGGAAAGAAGACAAGAATTAAACTAAAACTGTTACAGGACACTAGAATAAAGAGGAGGTTTTGGATTACCCAATTGGGAATTATATTATTAAGCAGTAATACTGATGTGGATGAAAGAATTGATTGTTTTGAGAAATACTAGACTGTGAACATTGAAAGATCATGATTTGCAAATTGGGTGGCATGCATTTTTATGGTATAAGGAAAATAAAGTGCATGGATATTTTCAGAGACACTATATTCAAGATGCTTTATTATTAATATGGGAAAAAATAAGGAAATAACATTACATGAAAATACCAGTCTGGTTGTCAACTATAGATGCATTTGCATAGCCAATTGTTTATAGAATAGAACAAACAGTAAGATATACCGTGTTTCTCACATAATAAGGCCGGGCCTTATTTTTTTTTGACCCCTGAAAAAATGGCTAGGCCGTCTTTTCGGGGGTGACTTAATTCCCTCCCCCACCTACAGCGGCCCATGTGCACGTATCTCTCTGCGAGGCCGCTTCTATCTGCCCATCGAAAGCTCCCTAAAGGACACAGTCCCCAGCTGCTTCGGGCGAGGTGTGGCTGCCCCTGTCCCCTCGCCTTTAGGGCAGACTCTTTTCCGCGAGGGAAGCTCCCCAAGCGCGCTCAATAGCCACTTCGATCGGCCGGTAGAAGCGGCCTGGGGCGAGCGCACACACACACACCCCTCGCTGCCAGGCCACTTCTATCTGCCCATCGAAAGCTCCCTAAAGGACACAGTCCCCAGCTGCTTTGGGCGAGGTGTGGCTGCCCCTTTCCCCTCGCCTTTAGGGCAGACTGTTTTCCATGAGGGAAGCTCCCCAAGCGCGCTCAATAGCCACTTCGATCGGCCGGTAGAAGAGGCCTGGGGCGAGCGCACACACACACTCCTCGCCACGAGGCCGCTTCTATCTGCCCATCGAAAGCTCCCTAAAGGACACAGTCCCCAGCTGCTTCGGGAGAGGTGTGGCTGCCCTTGTCCGCTCGCCTTTAGGGCAGACTCTTTTCCGCGAGGGAAGCTCCCCAAGCGCGCTCAATAGCCACTTCGATCGGCCGGTAGAAGAGGCCTGGGGCGAGCGCACACACACACTCCCCTCGCCACGAGGCCGCTTCTATCTGCCCATCGAAAGCTCCCTAAAGGACACAGTCCCCAGCTGCTTCGGGCGAGGTGTGGCTGCCCCTTTCCCCTCGCCTTTAGGGCAGACTCTTTTCCGCGAGGGAAGCTCCCCAAGCGCGCTCAATAGCCACTTCGATCGGCCGGTAGAAGCGGCCTGGGGCGAGCGCACACACACACTCCCCTCGCTGCCAGGCCGCTTCTATCTGCCCATCGAAAGCTCCCTAAAGGACACAGTCCCCAGCTGCTTCGGGCAAGGTGTGGCTGCCCCTTTCCCCTCGCCTTTAGGGCAGACTCTTTTCCGCGATGGAAGCTCCCCAAGCACGCTCAATAGCCACTTCGATCGGCCGGTAGAAGAGGCCTGGGGCGAGCGCACACACACACTCCCTCGCCATGAGGCCGCTTCTATCTGCCCATCGAAAGCTCCCTAAAGGACACAGTCCCCAGCTGCTTCGGGCGAGGTGTGGCTGCCCCTTTCCCCTCGCCTTTAGGGCAGACTCTTTTCCGTGAGGGAAGCTCCCCAAGCGCGCTCAATAGCCACTTCGATCGGCCGGTAGAAGAGGCCTGGGGCGAGCGCACACACACTCCCTCGCCACAAGGCCGCTCTATCTGCCCATCGAAAGCTCCCTAAAGGACACCGTCCCCAGCTGCTTCGGGCGAGGTGCGGCTGCCCTTTCCCCTCGCCTTTAGGGCAGACTCTTTTCCGCGAGGGAAGCTCCCTGCAAGCGCGCTCAATAGCCACTTCAATTGGCCGGTAGAAGCGGCCTGGGCGAGCGCACACACACACTCCCTCGCTGCCAGGCTGCTTCTATCTGCCCATCGAAAGCTCCCTAAAGGACACAGTCCCCAGCTGCTTCAGGCGAGGTGCGGCTGCCCCTTTCCCTCGCCTTTAGGGCAGACTCTTTTCCGCGAGGAAGCTCCCCAAGCGCGCTCAATAGCCACTTCGATCGGCCGGTAGAAGCGGCCTGGGGCGAGCGCACGCACACACTCCCCTCGCCACGAGGCCGCTTCTATCTGCCCATCGAAAGCTCCCTAAAGGACACAGTCCCCAGCTGCTTCGGGCGAGGCGTGCCTATGCATCAGGTTCCCAACTGCAAACTCAATGCAACTGCAAGCTCAATGCAATGTACATATGCTGTTGTCAGAATAAATATCAGAGGACCCCAAGATTCCGCTGCATTTCTGCTTCCTGAGCCATCCCCCCTTTATTTCCCACTGCAACCATTTGGATTGCAGGAGGGTTGCTAAAGAAGCTTTTGTCTTCTCCTCTCCCACTCTTTAAACTTCTACCGGCCGATCAAGTGGCTATTGAGCGCGTTTGGGGAACTTCTCTCGCGAAAAAGAGTCTGCCCTAAAGGCGAGGGAAAGGGGCAGCCACACCTCGCCCAAGCAGCTGGGGACTGTGTCCTTTAGGGAGCTTTCGATGGGCAGATAGAAGCGGCCTCGTGGTGAGGGGAGTGTGTGTGTGCGCTGCCCCAGGCCGCTTCTACCGCCGATCGAAGTGGCTATTGAGCACCCTTGGGGAGCTTCCCTCATGGAAAAGAGTCTGCCCTAAAGGCGAGGGGAAAGGGGCAGCCAAACCTCGCCCGAAGCAGCTGAGGGCTGTGTCCTTTAGGGAGCTTTCGATGGGCAGATAGAAGCGGCCTCGTGGTGAGGGGAGTGTGTGTGTTTGCGCTCGCCCCAGGCCGCTTCTACCGGCCGACCGATCGAAGTGGCTATTGAGCGCGCTTGGGGAGCTTCTCTCGCAGAAAAGAGTCTGCCCTTAAGGCGAGGGAAAGGGGCAGCCGCACCTCGCCCGAAGCAGCTGGGGACTGTGTACTTTAGGGAGCTTTCGATGGGCAGATAGAAGCGGCCTGGCAGCGAGGGAGTGTGTGTGCGCTGCGCCCAGGCCGCTCCTACCAGCCGATCGAAGCGGCTATTGAGCGCGCTTGGGAGCTTCCTCGCGAAAAGAGTCTGCCCTAAAGGCGAGGGGAAAGGGGCAGCCACACCTCGCCCAAAGCAGCTGGGGACTGTGTCCTTTAGGGAGCTTTCGATGGGCAGATAGAAGCGGCCTCGTGGCGAGGGAGTGTGTGTGCTGCGCTCGCCCCAGCGCTCTACCGGCCGACTGATCGAAGTGGCTATTGAGCGCAGCTTGGGGAGCTTCTCTTGTGGAAAAGAGTCTGCCCTAAAGGCGAGGGGAAAGGGGCAGCCACACCTCACCCGAAGCAGCTGGGGACTGTGTCCTTTAGGGAGCTTTCGATGGGCAGATAGAAGCGGCCTGGCGGTGAGGGGAGTGTGTGTGTGCGCTCGCCCCAGGCCGCTTCACCGGCCAATCGAAGTGGCTATTGAGCACCCTTGGGGAGCTTCCCTCGCGGAAAAGAGTCTGCCCTAAAGGCGGGGGAAAGGGCAGCCACACTTGCCCGAAGCAGCTGGGGGCTGTGTCCTTTAGGGAGCTTTCGATGGGCAGATAGAAGCGGCCTCGTGGTGAGGGGAGTGTGTGTGTTTGCGCTCGCCCCAGGCCGCTTCTACCAGCCCACCGATCGAAGTGGCTATTGAGCGCGCTTGGGAGCTTCTCTCGCGGAAAAGAGTCTGCCCTAAAGGCAAGGGGAAAGGGGCAGCCACACCTCGCCCGAAGCAGCTGGGGACTGTGTCCTTTAGGGAGCTTTCGATGGGCAGATAGAAGCGGCCTGGCGGCGAGGGGAGTGTGTGTGTGCACTCGCCCCAGGCCACTTCTACCGGCCGATCAAAATGGCTATTGAGCGCGCTTGGGGAGCTTCTCTCATGGAAAAGAGTCTGCCCTTAAGGCGAGGGGGAAAGGGGCAGCCGCACCTCGCCCGAAGCAGCTGGGGACTGTGTCCTTTAGGGAGCTTTCGATGGGCAGATAGAAGCGGCCTGGCAGCGAGGGAGTGTGTGTGCGCTCGCCCCAGGCCGCTTCTATCGGCCGATCAAGCGGCTATTGAGCACGCTTGGGAGCTTCCCTCGCGAAAAGAGTCTGTCCTAAAGGCGAGGGGAAAGGGGCAGCCACACCTCGCCCGAAGCAGCTGGGGACTGTGTCCTTTAGGGAGCTTTTCGATGGGCAGATAGAAGCGGCCTCGTGGCGAGGGAGTGTTTGTGTGCGCTCGCCCAGGCCGCTTCTACCGGCCGATCAAGTGGCTATTGAGCGCGCAGGGAGCTTCTCTCGCGGAAAGAGTCTGCCCTAAAGGCGAGGGAAAGGGGCAGCCACACCTCGCCCAAAGCAGCTGGGGACTGTGTCCTTTAGGGAGCTTTCGATGGGCAGATAGAAGCGGCCTGGCAGCGAGGGAGTGTGTGTGTGCGCTCGCCCAGGCCGCTCCTACCGTCGATCAGTGGCTATTGAGCACGCTTGGGAGCTTCCCTCGCGGAAAAGAGTCTGCCCTAAAGGCGAGGGGAAAGGGCAGCCACACCTGGCCCAAAGCAGCTGGGGACTGTGTCCTTTAGGGAGCTTTCGATGGGCCTGGCGGCAAGGGGAGTGTGTGTGCGCTCGCCCCAGGCCGCTTCTACCGGCCAACTGATCGAAGTGGCTATTGAGCGCGCTTGGGGAGCTTCTGTTAGGTATAACATTGATACCAAATATGGTTTGGGTGAATAAATATATAAAACTTAGATATCATGGTTTAAGTGCTTATCACTTTAAGCACAATGCAGCAGGCAATTAGCCGATTAAGGGTGCGGTTAGAAGTTACAATATAAGGAAGCATTAGAAGCTGGAAAGCTTACTGTGAGCTGGCTGTTACTGTCTGTCTGTAACTGGCTGTAACTGTAACTGTGTGCTGCTGCGACTAACTGAGATTACTGACTGTGAGTGCCTGAGACTGAACTGTTATTGTTTGCTACTGTTTGCTGAATATCCAGCGTTTGTTTCTCTGGAGAGTGAAACCGGAGGAGGAGAAGATATCTTTATCGGCTGATAAAGATATTGCAAGGACTCTTAACTTGGACTATACTAGTGAGTCTTACTGGATGGAAATACTGTGAATGACTTAATGGACTGAATGACAATGCTTAAACTCTAACTGGATTAAAAACTATTTAAACTACAAACAGTGTTTGTGTTCAGTGTGTGTATACTCTGGGGCCCTTCCGCTCTCCTTTGGCTGCCTGGCTTGACTACTGCTGCAATACTCTGCTAGGGGTTAATTCCCAAAACCCTAACATTGGTTATGGGCCCAGCAGCATAGTCTAACTAACCAGGATATAGCAGAGAGAGTTGGTGTGAGTTGCACATTACTGTAAAAACAAACTGTTTTAATTAGTTTAAAATAGTCAAAATATCTGAAGAGTAATGGCACAAGTAAATTTGTCACAACTGTCCATGATATCCAGGCTGGATGGAACAAACTATGTTTCATGGTCAATGAAATGTAGTTTACTTCTCACGCAGAGAAGGTTTGTGGGACATTATAGCAAACCCACCAGATGTGAGTAGCTGGGATCCTGCTAATGATGATGATAAAGAAAAGTTACAAGACTTTAAACTGAAAAATGAGCAGGCTTTATGCATCATAGGACTGACTCTCTGTGATCAGCAGCTTGTCCATATTCGTGGAGAAGAAAATGCTGCAAACTGCTGGGAGAACCTCAGGAAGATTTATGTTCGGGACAGTGTAGGAGCACATATAAATATTACACGGAAGCTTTTTCGAACGCATCTTCAGAGGAATGGAGATATGTTAGTTCATTTAAACTGTATGAAGAGCATTTTTCAAGATTTGCAAGAAAAAGAGCTTATATTTAATGAACTGCAACAAGTCTACATAATATTATCTTCATTAGATCAAAGCTATGATGACTATGTGACTTCGTTAGAAGTATTGCCAAAGAAAGCCTCTCATTAACCGAGATTACAGGCAGGCTACTAGAAGAAGCCAGAAGAAGGCGTGGCGTGACGAGCTGAGAGAAGATAAGAAAGAAGAGAAATTATCTTCAAAGCTTGAAAGAAACCAGCAAAGCAAAGTAAAGCACCGGAAGAAGAGAATTTATCTTCAACAGCATACACAATTAAAAAGTGTTTTAATTGTGGAGGCAGAGGACATTTGGCAAGATTCTGCAAAAAGAGAAAAGGCCAGAATGTAAAAAAGCCAAAGAAAGCATTTGAACTAGCCACGTTTAGCAACTCTGAAGTGAAGAATAATTTATGGGTGGTTGACAGTGGCGCATCCCACTGCATCACAAGAGATAAGACAAAATTTATAAAAATGTCTACAAGTTCTCAACATATATCTCTTGCAAATGGCTGGAACCTGAAAGCGAAGGTCAAGGTTTTGCACGTTGTCCGTACATAAACCAGGATATAAAAATGTTGTATGTACCGCAACTAAAGTTTAATTTGCTTTCAGTAAGGGTATTAGATAAATTAGGTTATGTAATTACTTTTAAGGATAATAATTGCATAATTGAAAAAGATAACAAAAGGGTAACTGCAGCTTTAAATGGAACATTATATGTCTTAGATAATAGTAAGAAAGGGGAGGCTCAAACTGTATTTAATAATATAAAGCCTCATGAAGAATGTATCCATTTATTGCATAGGCGTTTGGGGCATGTAAATTTTAAAATGCTAAAACGTACAGTTGAGTTATCTGAAGGAATAAGGTTAAAATCTTGTGATAAATATTTGCGTTGTAATGTTTGCTGTGAAGATAAGAGCAAGGTATTGCCTGCAAATAGGCTAAATGGTTTCAAAACAAAAGAACCTTTAGAAGTAGTATTTGCAGACATAATAGGTCCAAAGAAACCCAGTATGGGGGGTGCTAAATATATACTGAGCATTATGGACCATTATTCTAGATATGGGTTTTGCTATTTAATGAAAAGCAAAACTGAAACATATCAACATTTTTTTTCAATTGGCTTAGGTTTGCTGAAAGAAAGTCTAAACGACAACTGATAACCCTGGTGACAGATAATGGTACGGAATTTGTTAATAACAAATTCCAGAACAGACTTAAGATAGCTGGAATAGAGCATAAGAAGTCTGCTCCATACAGGCCAGAACATAATGCTTTTATTGAAAGAAGAGGCCAAACACTACAGGCAATGGTTAGAACAATGTTAAATGATTCTGGGTTACCTGATTCTTTGTGGGGAGGCTACAATGTGTGCTAATAACATATTGAACAACGTTGTTAATACAACAACAGGTGAAATACCATTTACCAGATGGCATGGCAGGAAACCTGACCTAAGTTACCTGCACATTTGGTGCACCAGCATGGGTGCATATTCCTGCACAACTCAGAAAAAAGGGCAACATAGAGCTAAAAATTTTTCTTCGTTGGTTATCAGGCAAACCATAGGGCATATAGATTTTGGGAGAAAGGCACATCTAAAGTGTTATGTAGTGCTAGTGCCCAATTTCTAGAACATGAAGGATGGGAGAAATTAGAACAGGATGCCAATAAAGATGTAATTATTGAATCCTATAGAAATCCCATTAGTTATCCCTGTAACTTTAAAAATAAAGTAAAGAGACAAATACAGGATGAAATAGTGCCCATAAAGGAAGAAACAGATTCAATAGCTGAACAGGATGAGGAAGATGAACAGGTAGTAGTTCAACAAAGTCCTCCAGTAAGCCCTGTAATTCCCAGAAGAACTACACATGTATCTAGACCGCCTGATAGGTACCAGGCTAACACAGTGTGCCAGATTAATCAAGTTCCTAATTCTGTTGAAGAAATTAAAAGTATCCTAATAAGGAAAAGAAAAAAAATGGTATGCAGCAATGAATAAGGAACTGAATTCATTAAGAGATATGAAGGTGTATGAAAATGCCAAATTACCTGCAGGAAAGAAATCCATTGGCTGCAAATGGATATTTAAGGTAAAAATAGATAAGGATGGTAATTTAATCCATAAGGCAAGGTTAGTAGCCCAAGGTTTTAGGCAGAATGCTAATGACTATGATGAGGTGTTTGCACCTAGTCTTAAGGCAGCAACCTTGAGGGCAGCTTTAGTGTGGGCAGCTAGTAAAAACTATATAGTTAACCATCTAGATGTGGAAACTGCTTACTTGCACGCCCATTAAAACATATTATTTATATGAAAAAACCTGTTGGTATTAAAAGTGAAAATAAGGATAATAATGATTGTTGGTTGTTAAAGAAAAGCCTCTATGGTCTTAAACAATCAGGCTATGGATGGAACCAGTATATTGTAAAGGAACTAGACAATATAGGATTTAAAGCTGGTTTAGCCGATCCATGTCTGTTTAAGAGGGAGACAAATGGGAAAGTATCATTATTATTACTATTCACAGATGATATTGCTTTGATAACTGAAACTAATGATGAAGCAAATAAAATAATAGCATCATTAGGAAAGAGAATAAAGATCAAGCAATTAGGGGAGATAAAGAAAGTATCTCGGTTTGAATATAAAGAAAACACGGAAAGGTTTTAAGATATCTCAGGAAGATAAGATAAGCAAATTGCTAAAAGATTACAAGATGGAGCTTTGTAAGCCAGCTAAGACTCAATGAGTCAGGAGTTTAGCAACACTGATGTACAAAGCCCTGAGTTTGATAAGGTGATTTATCAATCTTTAATTGGTAGTTTGAGTTATATTAGTAATTGGTCTAGACCAGATATATCGTACTGTGTGAATCAGTTGGCTAGATTCAATTCTGCACCATGTGAAAGACACTGGAATGCAGCTAAGAGGATATTAAGATATCTTAAAAAGACAATGAATTATTCATTATATTTAGAACCAAAGGGTGATTTAATTTTGAGTGCTTATGCAGATGCTAGTTTTGCATCAGAAAGAGATACTAGAAAGTCGACTTCAGGAACAGCCATAATGCTGGGTAATACATTAATAGGCTGGAAGTCAATAAGACAACAGCATATAAGTTTGTCTACTATGGAGGCAGAATTCTCCTGTTTATCATTGTTATGTACAGAGTTAATAATGTATAAACAAATGTTAATTGATATAGGTATAACTGTAGATTATCCTATAATTATACATGAAGATAATCAGGCAGCAATTCAAATGGCCACAAATATTGGAGTAAAAACAAGGAGCAAGCATACAGATCTAAGATACCTAAACGTGAGACAATCTGTAAGAAGTAAAATGATTCAGCTAGAGTACTGTATGTCGGAGGACAATTTAGCTGATAATTTTACTAAAGCCCAAGGTGCCAGTAAGCACCAGGAGAGTTGTGAAAAATATGGGATAAGATTGTAAGGTATTATATATTTATTTCACCCAAAGGGAGTATGTTAGGTATAACATTGATACCAAATATGGTTTGGGTGAATAAATATATAAAACTTAGATATCATGGTTTAAGTGCTTATCACTTTAAGCACAATGCAGCAGGCAATTAGCCGATTAAGGGTGCGGTTAGAAGTTACAATATAAGGAAGCATTAGAAGCTGGAAAGCTTACTGTGAGCTGGCTGTTACTGTCTGTCTGTAACTGGCTGTAACTGTAACTGTGTGCTGCTGCGACTAACTGAGATTACTGACTGTGAGTGCCTGAGACTGAACTGTTATTGTTTGCTACTGTTTGCTGAATATCCAGCGTTTGTTTCTCTGGAGAGTGAAACCGGAGGAGGAGAAGATATCTTTATCGGCTGATAAAGATATTGCAAGGACTCTTAACTTGGACTATACTAGTGAGTCTTACTGGATGGAAATACTGTGAATGACTTAATGGACTGAATGACAATGCTTAAACTCTAACTGGATTAAAAACTATTTAAACTACAAACAGTGTTTGTGTTCAGTGTGTGTATACTCTGGGGCCCTTCCGCTCTCCTTTGGCTGCCTGGCTTGACTACTGCTGCAATACTCTGCTAGGGGTTAATTCCCAAAACCCTAACAGCTTCTCTCGCGGAAAAGAGTCTGCCCTAAAGGCGAGGGGAAAGGGGCAGCCACACCTCGCCCGAAGCAGCTGGGGACTGTGTCCTTTAGGGAGCTTTTCGATGGGCAGATAGAAGCGGCCTGGCGGCGAGGGAGTGTTTGTGTGCGCTCGCCCCAGGCCGCTTCTACCGGCCGATCAAGTGGCTATTGAGCGCGGGGAGCTTCTCTCGCGGAAAAGAGTCTGCCCTAAAGGCGAGGGAAAGGGGCAGCCACACCTCGCCCAAAGCAGCTGGGGACTGTGTCCTTTAGGGAGCTTTTGATGGTCAGATAGAAGCGGCCTCGTGGCGAGGGGAGTGTGTGTGTGCGCTCGCCCCAGGCCGCTTCTACCGGCCGACTGATCGAAGTGGCTATTGAGCGCGCTTGGGGAGCTTCTCTTGTGGAAAGAGTCTGCCCTAAAGGCGAGGGGAAAGGGGCAGCCACACCTCACCCGAAGCAGCTGGGGACTGTGTCCTTTAGGGAGCTTTCGATGGGCAGATAGAAGCGGCCTGGCGGTGAGGGGTGTGTGTGCGCTCGCCCCAGGCCGCTTCTACCGGCCAATCGAAGTGGCTATTGAGCACCCTTGGGGAGCTTCCCTCGCGGAAAAGAGTCTGCCCTAAAGGCGAGGGGAAAGGGGCAGCCACACCTTGCCCGAAGCAGCTGGGGGCTGTGTCCTTTAGGGAGCTTTCGATGGGCAGATAGAAGCGGCCTCGTGGTGAGGGGAGTGTGTGTGTTTGCGCTCGCCCCAGGCCGCTTCTACCAGCCCACCGATCGAAGTGGCTATTGAGCGCGCTTGGGGAGCTTCTCTCGCGGAAAAGAGTCTGCCCTAAAGGCAAGGGGAAAGGGGCAGCCACACCTCGCCCGAAGCAGCTGGGGACTGTGTCCTTTAGGGAGCTTTCGATGGGCAGATAGAAGCGGCCTGGCGGCGAGGGGAGTGTGTGTGTGCACTCGCCCAGGCCACTTCTACCGGCCGATCGAAATGGCTATTGAGCGCGCTTGGGGAGCTTCTCTCATGGAAAAGAGTCTGCCCTTAAGGCGAGGGGAAAGGGGCAGCCGCACCTCGCCCGAAGCAGCTGGGGACTGTGTCCTTTAGGGAGCTTTCGATGGGCAGATAGAAGCGGCCTGGCAGCGAGGAGTGTGTGTGTGCGCTGCGCCCCAGGCCGCTTCTATCGGCCGATCGAAGCGGCTATTGAGCACGCTTGGGGAGCTTCCTCGCGGAAAAGAGTCTGTCCTAAAGGCGAGGGGAAAGGGCAGCCACACCTCGCCCGAAGCAGCTGGGGACTGTGTCCTTTAGGGAGCTTTCGATGGGCAGATAGAAGCGGCCTCGTGGCGAGGGAGTGTTTGTGTGCGCTCGCCCCAGGTCACTTCTACCGGCCGATCGAAGTGGCTATTGAGCACGCTTGGGAGCTTCTCTCGCGGAAAAGAGTCTGCCCTAAAGGCGAGGGGACAAGGGCAGCCACACCTCGCCCGAAGCAGCTGGGGACTGTGTCCTTTAGGGAGCTTTCGATGGGCAGATAGAAGCGGCCTGGCAGCGAGGGGAGTGTGTGTGTGCGCTCGCCCCAGGCCGCTTCTACCGGCCGATCGAAGTGGCTATTGAGCACGCTTGGGGAGCTTCCCTCGCGGAAAAGAGTCTGCCCTAAAGGCGAGGGGAAAGGGGCAGCCACACCTGGCCCAAAGCAGCTGGGGACTGTGTCCTTTAGGGAGCTTTCGATGGGCCTGGCGGCAAGGGGAGTGTGTGTGTGCGCTCGCCCCAGGCCGCTTCTACCGGCCAACTGATCGAAGTGGCTATTGAGCGCGCTTGGGGAGCTTCTCTCGCGGAAAAGAGTCTGCCCTAAAGGCGAGGGGAAAGGGGCAGCCACACCTCACCCGAAGCAGCTGGGGACTGTGTCCTTTAGGGAGCTTTCGATGGGCAGATAGAAGCGGCCTCGTGGTGAGGGGAGTGTGTGCGTTGCGCTCGCCCCAGGCCGCTTCTACCGGCTGATCGAAGTGGCTATTGAGCGCGCTTGGGAGCTTCTCTCACAGAAAAGAGTCTGCCCTAAAGCGAGGGAAAGGGGCAGCCACACCTCGCCCGAAGCAGCTGGGGACTGTGTCCTTTAGGGAGCTTTCGATGGGCAAATAGAAGCGGCCTCATGGCGAGGGGAGTGTGTGTGTGCGCTCGCCCCAGGCCGCTTCTACCGGCCGACTGATCGAAGTGGCTATTGAGCGCGCTTGGGAGCTTCTCTTGTGGAAAAGAGTCTGCCCTAAAGGCGAGGAAAGGGGCAGCCACACCTCACCCGAAGCAGCTGGGGACTGTGTCCTTTAGGGAGCTTTCGATGGGCAGATAGAAGCGGCCTGGCGGTGAGGGGAGTGTGTGTGCGCTCGCCCCAGGCCGCTTCTACCGGCCAATCGAAGTGGCTATTGAGCACCCTTGGGGAGCTTCCCTCGCGGAAAAGAGTCTGCCCTAAAGGCGAGGGAAAGGGGCAGCCACACCTTGCCCGAAGCAGCTGGGGGCTGTGTCCTTTAGGGAGCTTCGATGGGCAGATAGAAGCGGCCTCGTGGTGAGGGGAGTGTGTGTGTTTGCGCTCGCCCCAGGCCGCTTCTACCAGCCCACCGATCGAAGTGGCTATTGAGCGCGCTTGGGGAGCTTCTCTCGCGGAAAAGAGTCTGCCCTAAAGGCAAGGGGAAAGGGCAGCCACACCTCGCCCGAAGCAGCTGGGGACTGTGTCCTTTAGGGAGCTTTCGATGGGCAGATAGGCGGCCTGGCGGCGAGGGAGTGTGTGTGTGTGCACTCGCCCAGGCCACTTCTACCGGCCGATCGAAATGGCTATTGAGCGCGCTTGGGAGCTTCTCTCATGGAAAAGAGTCTGCCCTTAAGGCGAGGGGAAAGGGGCAGCCGCACCTCGCCCGAAGCAGCTGGGGACTGTGTCCTTTAGGGAGCTTTGATGGGCAGATAGAAGCGGCCTGGCAGCGGGGGAGTGTGTGTGTGCGCTCGCCCAGGCCGCTTCTATCGGCCAATCGAAGCGGCTATTGAGCACGCTTGGGAGCTTCCTCGCGGAAAAGAGTCTGTCCTAAAGGCGAGGGAAAGGGGCAGCCACACCTCGCCCGAAGCAGCTGGGGACTGTGTCCTTTAGGGAGCTTTCGATGGGCAGATAGAAGCGGCCTCGTGGCGAGGGAGTGTTTGTGTGCGCTCGCCCAGGTCACTTCTACCGGCCGATCGAAGTGGCTATTGAGCACGCTTGGGAGCTTCTCTCGGAAAAGAGTCTGCCCTAAAGGCGAGGGGAAAGGGGCAGCCACACCTCGCCCGAAGCAGCTGGGGACTGTGTCCTTTAGGGAGCTTTCGATGGGCAGATAGAAGTGGCCTGGCAGCGAGGGGAGTGTGTGTGTGCGCTCGCCCCAGGCCGCTCCACCGGCGCCGATCGAAGTGGCTATTGAGCACGCTTGGGGAGCTTCCTCGCGGAAAAGAGTCTGCCCTAAAGGCGAGGGGAAAGGGCAGCCACACCTGGCCCAAAGCAGCTGGGGACTGTGTCCTTTAGGGAGCTTTCGATGGGCCTGGCGGCAAGGGGAGTGTGTGTGTGCGCTCGCCCCAGGCCGCTTCTACCGGCCAACTGATCGAAGTGGCTATTGAGCGCGCTTGGGGAGCTTCTCTCGCGGAAAAGAGTCTGCCCTAAAGGCGAGGGGAAAGGGGCAGCCACACCTCACCCGAAGCAGCTGGGGACTGTGTCCTTTAGGGAGCTTTCGATGGGCAGATAGAAGCGGCCTCGTGGTGAGGGGAGTGTGTGCGTTTGCGCTCGCCCCAGGCCGCTTCTACCGGCTGATCGAAGTGGCTATTGAGCGCGCTTGGGGAGCTTCTCTCACAGAAAAGAGTCTGCCCTAAAGGCGAGGGGAAAGGGGCAGCCACACCTCGCCCGAAGCAGCTGGGGACTGTGTCCTTTAGGGAGCTTTCGATGGGCAAATAGAAGCGGCCTCATGGCGAGGGAGTGTGTGTGTGCGCTCGCCCCAGGCCTCTTCTACCGGCCGATCGAAGTGGCTATTGAGCACGCTTGGGGAGCTTCCCTCGCGGAAAGAGTCTGCCCTAAAGGCGAGGGAAGGGGCAGCCACACCTGGCCCAAAGCAGCTGGGGACTGTGTCCTTTAGGGAGCTTTCGATGGGCCTGGCGGCGAGGGAGTGTGTGTGTGCGCTCGCCCCAGGCCGCTTCTACCGGCCAACTGATCGAAGTGGCTATTGAGCGCGCTTGGGGAGCTTCTCTCGCGGAAAAGAGTCTGCCCTAAAGGCGAGGGAAAGGGGCAGCCACACCTCGCCCAAAGCAGCTGGGGACTGTGTCCTTTAGGGAGCTTTCGATGGGCAGATAGAAGCGGCCTCGTGGCGAGGAGTGTGTGTGTGCGCTCGCCCAGGCCGCTTCTACCGGCCGACTGATCGAAGTGGCTATTGAGCGCTTGGGGAGCTTCTCTTGTGGAAAAGAGTCTGCCCTAAAGGCGAGGGGAAAGGGCAGCCACACCTCACCCGAAGCAGCTGGGACTGTGTCCTTTAGGGAGCTTTCGATGGGCAGATAGAAGCGGCCTGGCGGTGAGGGGAGTGTGTGCTGCGCTCGCCCCAGGCCGCTTCTACCGGCCAATCGAAGTGGCTATTGAGCACCCTTGGGGAGCTTCCTCGCGGAAAAGAGTCTGCCCTAAAGGCGAGGGGAAAGGGGCAGCCACACCTTGCCCGAAGCAGCTGGGGGCTGTGTCCTTTAGGGAGCTTTCGATGGGCAGATAGAAGCGGCCTCGTGGTGAGGGGTGTGTGTGTTGCGCTCGCCCCAGGCCGCTTCTACCAGCCCACCGATCGAAGTGGCTATTGAGCGCGCTTGGGGAGCTTCTCTCGCGAAAAGAGTCTGCCCTAAAGGCAAGGGGAAAGGGCAGCCACACCTCGCCCGAAGCAGCTGGGGACTGTGTCCTTTAGGGAGCTTTCGATGGGCAGATAGAAGCGGCCTGGCGGCGAGGGAGTGTGTGTGTGTGCACTCGCCCAGGCCACTTCTACCGGCCGATCGAAATGGCTATTGAGCGCTTGGGGAGCTTCTCTCATGGAAAAGAGTCTGCCCTTAAGGCGAGGGAAAGGGCAGCCGCACCTCGCCCGAAGCAGCTGGGGACTGTGTCCTTTAGGGAGCTTTCGATGTGCAGATAGAAGCGGCCTGGCAGCGAGGGGAGTGTGTGTGTGCGCTCGCCCCAGGCCGCTTCTATCGGCCGATCGAAGCGGCTATTGAGCACGCTTGGGGAGCTTCCCTCGCGGAAAAGAGTCTGTCCTAAAGGCAAGGGAAAGGGGCAGCCACACCTTGCCCGAAGCAGCTGGGGACTGTGTCCTTTAGGGAGCTTTCGATGGGCAGATAGAAGCGGCCTGGCAGCGAGGGAGTGTGTGTGTGCGCTCGCCCAGGCCGCTTCTATCGGGCCGATCAAGCGGCTATTGAGCACGCTTGGGGAGCTTCCTCGCGGAAAAGAGTCTGTCCTAAAGGCGAGGGGAAAGGGGCAGCCACACCTCGCCCGAAGCAGCTGGGGACTGTGTCCTTTAGGGAGCTTTCGATGGGCAGATAGAAGCGGCCTCGTGGCGAGGGGAGTGTTTGTGTGCGCTCGCCCCAGGTCACTTCTACCGGCCGATCGAAGTGGCTATTGAGCACGCTTGGGGAGCTTCTCTCGCGGAAAAGAGTCTGCCCTAAAGGCGAGGGGAAAGGGGCAGCCACACCTCGCCCAAAGCAGCTGGGGACTGTGTCCTTTAGGGAGCTTTCGATGGGCCTGGCGGCAAGGGGAGTGTGTGTGTGCGCTCGCCCCAGGCCGCTTCTACCGGCCAACTGATCGAAGTGGCTATTGAGCGCGCTTGGGGAGCTTCTCTCGCGGAAAAGAGTCTGCCCTAAAGGCGAGGGAAAGGGCAGCCACACCTCACCCGAAGCAGCTGGGGACTGTGTCCTTTAGGGAGCTTTCGATGGGCAGATAGAAGCGGCCTCGTGGTGAGGGGTGTGTGCGTTTGCGCTCGCCCCAGGCCGCTTCTACCGGCTGATCGAAGTGGCTATTGAGCGCTTTGGGGAGCTTCTCTCACAGAAAAGAGTCTGCCCTAAAGGCGAGGGAAAGGGCAGCCACACCTCGCCCGAAGCAGCTGGGGACTGTGTCCTTTAGGGAGCTTTCGATGGGCAAATAGAAGCGGCCTCGTGGCGAGGGAGTGTGTGTGTGCGCTTGCCCCAGGCCGCTTCTACCGGCCAATCGAAGTGGCTATTGAGCGCGCTTGGGGAGCTTCTCTCGTGGAAAAGAGTCTGCCCTAAAGGCGAGGGGAAAGGGGCAGCCACACCTCGCCCGAAGCAGCTGGGGACTGTGTCCTTTAGGGAGCTTTCGATGGGCAGATAGAAGCGGCCTGGCGGCGAGGGGAGTGTGTGTGTGCGCTCGCCCCAGGCCGCTTCTACCGGCCGATCGAAGTGGCTATTGAGCACCCTTAGGGAGCTTCCCTCGCGGAAAAGAGTCTGCCCTAAAGGCGAGGGGAAAGGGGCAGCCACACCTCGCCTGAAGCAGCTGGGGACTGTGTCCTTTAGGGAGCTTTCGATGGGCAGATAGAAGCGGCCTCTTGGCGAGGGGAGTGTTTGTGTGCGCTCGCCCCAGGTCACTTCTACCGGCCGATCGAAGTGGCTATTGAGCGCGCTTGGGGAGCTTCTCTCGCGGAAAAGAGTCTGCCCTAAAGGCGAGGGGAAAGGGGCAGCCACACCTCGCCTGAAGCAGCTGGGGACTGTGTCCTTTAGGGAGCTTTCGAAATATTAAATGAAGAGGATGAAGGCAAGAACTAGAGGAACAAGAAATAGAGATGAATTGGTATTCTTACGTGCAAATACATTCTAGATACAGCAAAGACTGGAGGATGGAAGGTTTTTACAATGAGCTTACTGAATTAGATGGAATTTTGACAGGTACTGATGAGAAATTGATCAAAAAATTATATGGATATTTACTTGGAGTAAAATTAGAAGAAGAACAAGTTAAAGAAACAATGATTGCATGGGAAAAAAATTGGATATGGGATAGATTTAGAAAAATTGCAGAAATTATGGTCTCGAAATTTTAAAAAAACAATATCAACAACATATAAAGAGAATTTGTATAAGATGTTTTTTATAGGTGGCATTTAGCCCCAGCAAGAATAGCAAGGAAGTTTAAGAATAAATCAGAGAAATGTTTGAAATGTCATCAGATACCTGGATCATACTGTCAAATGTGGTGGAAGTTGTGGAAGCCAAGAGATACTGGACTAAAATTCATACATGGCTGGAAAAAGTGACAAAACAGCATATAGACTTGAAACCAAAGATATTTTTATTGGGTATCTTACCTGAAGGATACAGTAAAGAATTAATATATCTGATTATAAATGTTTTATAAAATTTGGGATTTATTTTATCAATGGCTAGATAAGAAAATAGGGAAATATAATATAATATAAATATAATATTATAGTAAAGATAAGACAATGTAATGATATGTTATAACTGATTACAATGAAATGAATGATATTATGAACTAGATTTTGCAAAAGTTGAGATTTGCTCGAATAGGATGATGTAAACTTATAATTAAAGTCTAATAAGGAGTTAACAATGATATAATATAATATGTACAGTTGATCTATATAATATGAATTTTAATAATGCATTTAGAAGGGAAAGACTATTGATATTGTGCACAAAAGATATGTACCAACTGACACACTGTTTAATGGAAATATGGTTTTATTTGATGTTTTATGTTTGTATTTGTTAATGTTTGTTGTTAAAATAAATAAAAAACATTTAAAAATAATAATTCCAGATTCTGGAGGGATATATATGTGGTTTTCTAGGAATTCTCCAAAATTCTATGCAAAAAATAAACATTTTGCAATAAAATACATCAACTTATTATACTGCGAAAAGCTTAAACCTGTCATATTGTGAAGCAGACACTTTTTAATGGATTGTGTGATTTTTGCTACAGAACATTTATTTATTTATTTATTTATATTTGATTTGTCAATCGCTCACAAGATAATAGGTATAAGTAAAAATATAGTTATGAATACATGGATACATATAAGAAAAATAAAAAAAATAAAAATAAAAGAAACAATAGGACAGGGATGGTAGGCACGTTGGTGCGCTTATGCACACATCCTATAGACCTCTTAGGAAAGGGTGAGGTCAATAGTAGACAGTCTAAGGTTAAAGTTTTTGGGGTTTGGGGAAGAAACCACAGAGTCAGGTAGAGTATTCCAGACATTGACCACTCTGTTGCTGAAGTCGTATTTCCTGCAATCAAGTTTGGTGCGGTTAACCTTGAGTTTGTATCTATTGTGTACTCTTGTGTTGTTATGGTTGAAGCTGAAGTATTCATTGACAGGTAAGTCATTGCAATGTATGATTTTATATACCATATTTAGATCAGACTGAAGACGGCGTAATTCAAGGTTTTCTAGGTCTAGAATTTCAAGTCTGGTGGCATAAGGAATTCTGCAATGAGTAGAGGAGTGTAGAACTCTTCTTGTGAAATATTTCTGGACTTTCTCAACTGCGCTAATATCAGATACATAATGTGGGTTCCAGACTGATGAGCTGTATTCAAGTATTGGTCTAGCAAATATTATAATCAGGATGAAGAAAAAACCATTCTGGCACAGCAGTAGGCTAGTACCAAATTTAAAACAGAAACGGTTGTGAAAGTCTGACTCACAGATGAACACAATACAGAAGCCTGATGATGGCAGAGGAGATTCTGCTGAAACATTGCTACAACTTTAAAAGCACAATTAGATAGATAGATAGATAAATTTATTGTCATTGTACTCAGAACCTGAGAACAACGAAATAAGGTGCTCTTTCACAACATACAACTAAACAACACCAAAAGACATATACAAATAACAATGTAAAACAAATTAACACAATTAACAGTTAAAAACTATACAACCAAGATATATATATGTTAAGACCACCAGATTCATAACTCTGCATTTAACCTGATCACAGCACTTGGGTAAAAACTGTGTTTAAATCTACTTGTCCTAGCTTTCAGCACTCTATATCGTCTTCCTGATGGTAGGATCTCAAATAACGAGTGGCCTGGATGTGAAGGGTCTCTCAAGATCTTTTGTATCTTCCTTCTACATCCCATGTTATACAAATCCTCCAATGAGGGGAGAGAACATCCGCTGATCTTTTGTGCCCTTTTTATCACTCTTTGGAGTGCCCTTTTCTCCGCCTCTGTACAACTCCTAAACCACACACAGAGGCAATAGGATAAAATGCTCTCTATAGAGCTTCGATAGAAGGCAACCAACAGACTCTCTGGCAGTTGTTGTGATAGTAAAAGTCTTAAAAAATACAGTCGTTGATGAGCCTTTTTTTCTAGGGCTAAAGTATTTGCCCCCCATGTTAGATCTTGTTTCAGGGTGATACCTAGAAACTTACATTCTGCCACCTGTTCTACCAAAACACCATCGATGTACAACGGCTGGATATCCGAACTGCTCTTCCTGTAATCCACTATAAATTCCTTCATCTTATTTATATTAAAAATAAGATTGTTTACTTTGCACCAGAGGGAGAACTGATGTCCCTGTACGCAGACTCATCATTATCAGAAATGAGCCCCACCAACGTTGTATCGTCTGCAAACTTAATGATCTTATTACTCAGATGAATAGAGGTGCAATCAGACGTAGAAATAGTGAATAAAAGTGGACTCAATACACAGCCCTGAGGAGTGCCAGTATTGAGAATCTTTGCAGAAGAGATATGTTCATTAATATAAGATGTAATATAAGATATATAAGATGGCGGCGCCCAACTAGGAAGGTGAGGCTCTCTCTCCTGGAGCACTATCACCCTATAAAGCCACCGCCTGCACCAGAAATCACCTTCAAAGCTGCCACCTGCACCAGAAACCGTGAGTAAACTGGAGCCCACCCCAAAAAATAAAAATAAAAATAAAAAACGCTGGATTCCGAAGCCCTGGAGCCCTAATCACGCCAGCGGAGCTCCTGCTAGCAGGAGCGCTGAATTCCAAAAACGTAACAACACTGAATTCCGGAGCCCTCCCCAGAAAAACAGAGCTCCTTCCCTCGATCCCTATTAACCACACCGGTGGAACTCAAGCGAGCTGGAGCCAGTGGAGCACAAACAACGCACCTTCATTTAAATCCCACACACAGCTAATCGGAGAATCTTCCACGCCAGACAACGTGTCTCATTTCAAATCCCCCAGACAAGTTTCCCCGGAGCCAGTGGATAGCTGGCAGGGACAAACAACGAGGGAGGAGAGAGAGACCAAGACTTGAGGAGAAGCGGAGAGAGATAAGAGCCTGGACGAGCTGTAATTTATGAGTGTGTGATTCGGACACTTACAGAGAGACTGATTCTGAGCCATTCAATGAGCTGTGACTGGTGGACAGTGTGATTTTAAGCTGCAGAGAAAAAGACGGAACTGACAGAGGGTGTGATTCTGAACGGCTGTGAATTATGGAGAAATGAGGTCCATTTAACGATCTGGAGTTACTACCAGATTTAGTTGGAAGTAAATGACAAATCGGATAAGTTAACCCAAGCCACGTGACTGTATTTTCTTCTACTACTCAACTTGAACAGCTTACGAAAGTTTTACACTATTTCAAAAACCCTTTGAGCATCGTATTACAGTCTTTTGTTTACAGAGTAATAGCAATCTACTATTACAAAGAGCAATAATTTCCTCTCAGTCAACAACAGCATTAACCCTTTCCTTGCAGACTCTTAATACTACCTCATTACTTTAATCAAACACTGAATAACTCATTACCTCAAAACTTACAACTTTTCTACATCATCACCTATATCAACGGTTAGATAATCAATTTCTATAAAATATTTTATTAATGGTTCAATTGATTTATCGTCCTAATTGATTAGTGTGACTAGAGTGTTTAGTGCAAATAGTGTGATTACTGACTAGTTGAAAAGATCAAGATTCATGTAATTTAATTGAATAGTAAAATCAATGATTTAGTGAATTTAAATGAACAGTGTGATTAATGATTAGTGTAATTAATTGATTAGTGTTTAGAATATTTAATTGATTAGGCTGATTGTTGCCCAGAAATATTATCTGACTAGAGAGATTACTGCAATTGAGTGGTTGGTGTGATATTAGCTATATAGATTACCTAAAACTGTTTCTTTAATTAATTCAATCAACATACTATCTTACCATGTCAAAAAAAAAATCCAATGCCAAACCACAACCTAAAGAGAACATAATCCCCACCAATGATCCACAAGACTCCTGCACATGCCTTAAATGCTACAAAAATCTAAAGGATAATGAAAACTCCATCAAATGTTCTCTGTGTAAGAAATACACTCATCATGACTGCTTGGGATTAACCAAGCAATTTATTCAATACCTGGAATCATCCAATGAGTTTCCATATTACTGCAAATCATGCAAACCCAAACTGGATCTGTTGGAAAGAATTGATACCATTGAAACCATAGTAGCATCCCTGGACGCCGTAAAAGAAAGAATATCCAACCTTGAAAAAAAAAAACAACGCAAAAACCTGAACTTCCAATAGCTACAAACCACATCTCTACCCAACAACCACAACCCAATCCAAAACCCAATCCACAAATAAACACAACCCAGACAAATATTGATATCCCAATCCTCATCAGAGAAGCTGTTGAGCGTGAACGGAAACGTCCAAACGCCATCTTATTTGGTCTAGAGGTCACCAATAACAATGATGACATCACAACTGTCCGAAACATCATCAGGGATTATCAAGCATTAACCATCTCCGCTGATGAAATACTTGACATTTCACGCATTGGCCGAGAGCTCAATAACAGTGACGGCTCTGTGACCCCACGCCTGTGCAGAGTCATTTGCAAAAATAAATCAAGCAAACGTAAATTCATTTATACTATAAACTCACTCGCCAAAACCAACACCAACCATAAGAACTTCCGTTGTCGCCCTGACCTAACCATACAGCAACGTGCCCGCTTCCGTGTACTCCGCATTGAACTCAAAAACCGTCTAGACAATGGAGAGAAGGACCTGTACATTGACTACCATGCTGACTGTATCAAAAAGTAAGCCACAACCCAATACTCAGCTTTTACCCTCAACCACAACCCTACCTCAACCGATCCACCATCACCCAAGACTAGGCACGCACGCCCCCAACTACCTCAATTCCAACTACTGCCGGCCTTAAATGCAAACTACTCAATGCAAGAAGCCTCGTGAATAAAATACCTGAATTTCTCATCCTACTAAATATGGCTAACTTCGACATTATATTTGTCTGTGAAACATGGCTCAATGCATCTCTCCCCGACTCCATTACCACAGTAAGAGACTATCATGTTTACCGATCAGATCGTGAAAATCGTCGAGGAGGTGGTGTTGCTATCTTCTATAAAAAATCCTTACATCTAAAAAATATCCAAGTTACCCAGGAGCTTGCTCTTCCTGAGACCATCATCTGTGAACTATCCTTAAATATCACAATTCGATTCTTACTATGTTACAGAGCACCTGATTATGACATCGAACATGCAAACAAGCTAAATACATTACTAACATGGGCTGCATCCTGCCCATACCCTTTTATCTTTCTTGGTGATTTCAATCTACCTCATATTGACTGGACCCTAAATGATTGTACAACTGAAATCATACACACAACCTTCTAAAATGCTATTACAAAGCTGGGACTGGAACAACTAGTAACCAACAACACTAGACTAAACAACTGCCTCGATCTCATCTTCTGCAATAGTTTGAATTTAATTTACGGAATACAAACTAAAGAACCGTTTTCAAGTAGTGACCACAATATGATTGACTTTTGTCTCAACATACGTCCACACAAAAATCACCACAATGATGTAATCCCCAATTGTAACTTCAAAAAAGGCAACTATGATCTTATAGACAACGATCTCTCATCCCTTGATTGGCAATCTCTATTCACTGGATGCAATACTGTTGAAGACCATTACAACATATTTTTACTTGAAGTCAAAAGAGTCATCAAACTATATGTACCAACAACAACTCCCAAAACAAAACAAAAAAGCAGATTACCCATAACAATAAGGAAACTTCAATCCAAAAAGAGATCACTCTGGCGGAAAAACAAATCTGGTCACGTTGCCAATTTCAAAAACCGATACAAAAATTTATGCCACCAGATAAAGACCGAATGCACCAATTATCACATTAAACAAGAGGAAAACCTTCTAAGCACCAATTCCACCCGTGCTTTTTACAATTTTGTAAACAACAAACTAAAAGACTCAAGGTCCATCCCTCCCATGATAGGACCTGATGGTAAAGACTGCAACGACGACACCATTAAAGCCAACATCTTTAACACATTCTTCGGCTCAGTATTTGTAAACAGCAATGGATCATGCCCAGTATTTCCTAGCCATACCACAGATAACAACAATGATCTAATACATATCGATTTCACAGAAGACAATGTTGAAAAAGCACTACGCAATCTAAAACCATCCCTATCTATTGGACCGGATGGAATATGTGCCTACTTCTTAAAAAAGCTATCCACTGCCATAGCCAAACCTCTAAGCATAATCTTTGAAAAATCTTTCAGGACCAGCTCCTTGCCTAACCTATGGTCACAAGCCACAGTCATCCCCATCTTCAAAAAGGGAGACCCAAGCCTAGTTGAAAATTACAGGCCAATCTCCTTATGCTGCGTCACCTGTAAAGTCATGGAATCAATTATTAACCAATCCATCATCCTCCACTTAGAGACAAATAACCTACTCTCCAATAAACAATTTGGTTTCAGAAAAAAACTATCCTGTAATCTGCAACTCTTACACTGCAAAAACATATGGACGACACAACTCGACCAGGGTAAAGCAATAGACACAATCGACACAGACTTCTGTAAAGCCTGGTACACGACAAACTACTCCTAAAAATAAAATCCTATGGTATCTCTGGACAACTGAATAACTGGATAGAAGCATTTCTGTAAAACAGACAACAAATGGTCAAAATTGTGAGCGTCCTATCAAATCCAGTACCTGTCAATAGTGGTGTCCCCCAAGGCAGTGTTCTAGGACCAACTCTCTTCATACTCTACATAAATGACCTCTGTGATCATATTAAGAGCAACTGCGTTCTTTTCGCTGATGATATAAAGCTGTTCAATACCACAGACAATACTGCTACCCTTCAAAAAGATCTTGACTATGTATCAGAATGGTCAAACAAATGGCAACTTCAAATCTCAACAAATAAATGCTCTGTCTTACGTATTGGCAAAAAAAATCAGAAAATAAAATACAAGCTGAATAGTCAAGATCTTGTTGATGACCCATGCTCTGTAAAGGACCTTGGAATACTCACCTCTAATGATCTAAGTGCTAGAGCCCACTGCAACTACATAGCCAAAAAGGCATTAAGAGTTGTTAACCTAATCCTACGTAGCTTTTTCTCTGGTAATATCACACTACTAACCAGAGCATACAAAACATTTGCTAGACCAATACTCGAATACAGTTCATCAGTCTGGAACCCACATTACGTATCTGATATTAGCACAATTGAGAAAGTCCAGAAATATTTCACAAGAAGAGTTCTCCACTCCTCTACTCATTGTAGAATACCTTATGCCACCAGACTTGAAATTCTAGAACTAGAAAACCTTGAATTACGCCGTCTTCGGTCTGACTTATACATGGTATATAAAATCATACATTGCAATGTCCTACCTGTCAATGAATACTTCAGCTTCAACCATAACAACACAAGAGCACACAATAGATACAAACTCAAAGTTAACCGCACCAAACTTGATTGCAGGAAATACGACTTCAGCAATAGAGTGGTCAATGTCTGGAATACTCTACCCGACTCTGTAGTTTCTTCCCCAAACCCCAAAAACTTTAACCTTAGACTGTCTACTATTGACCTCACCCCTTTCCTAAGAGGTCTGTAGGGGGCGTGCATAAGCGCACCAACGTGCCTACCGTCCCTGTCCTATTGTTTGTTTCTCTTATCCTAACCCTTTGTGAACGATGTGATAAAAAATTCAGAATCCACCAACATATAGAGTCCGGTAGCTTCAGATCTTTAAGATTAGACATCAATCTGTGGGGTAATATTGTGTTGAAAGCAGAACTAAAATCAACAAATAATATTCTGACATACGTTCCTTTTTTCTCCAAATGAGATAGGGCAGTATGAAGAACAGTATTGACAGCATCCTCAGTAGATCGGTTTGTTCTATAAGCAAACTGATAATTGTCAAAGGTAGCAGGAAGGCAAGAAATAATGTATTTCCAAACTAACTGCTCAAAGCACTTCATTATCACAGAAGTCAATGCCACCGGCCTATAGTCATTTAAAGCATTTGCAGGTGACAATTATAATGACGTGGGAAAATACCCGAACAAAGCTGAATACCATATATATAGATACCCGCAAAAACTTAAAAAAACTATATATATATATAAAGTATTCAGCTTTGTTCGGGTATTTTCCCATCGTCATTATAGTTATGCTTTTAAAGTTGTAGCAATACCCGAACAAAGCTGAATACAATACATGTAAGTACCGGTGAAAACATAAGAAAACACACACACACACACACACACACACACACACACACACACACACACACACACACACACACATATATATATATATATATATATATATATATATATATATATATATATATATATATATATATATATATATATTTGCAACAGAGAACTCACCAAAGCAGAAACAGATGTCCTAACCAAAGGATTCAATTATGCTATAGCACCCAAAAAAATCCCCACAGAATCCATCATATGTGCAGTAGAATCCAGCCTAACCAAATTAAATACAGATGAAGCTGATAGAATAAGACACCAAGTTACCAACATCCTATGCACAAGCAAACCACCCAAAAGCAACTTGCAGAAAGAAGAAATTAAAGCGCTACAAACCCTGAAAAGAGATAGCAGCATAATCATACTTCCAGCAGACAAAGGGAATGCCACAGTAGTAATGGACAGAAAAGACTATGAAACAAAATTGACAGACCTACTCCAAGACCCCACATACAAACCCATAAACACAGACCCAACCACATATCTGGAAAAATTAACCAAGAAGAAAATTATAACCAGCCACATGAGCAAACACATCCAACAGACGATCATCCCAAGAGAAAAATCTTCCAGATGCCCCAAACTATACGGCCTCCCAAAAATACACAAAGAAGGCATACCTCTCAGACCCATAGTCAGCTCCAGAGGAGCACCACTATAAAACCTAGCTAAACACTTAGCAAAACAGCTACAGCCCCATGCTGAAACAGCAGCTTCACATGTACAAAACTCATACCACTTCTTGGAAATGATCAAAGATTTACATGTGGAGCAAGAATATCTGCTTGTAAGTTTTGACGTGATTTCACTATTCACTCAAGTCCCAATAAAAGAGACCCTTGAAATCATCAAAAATAAATACCAACCAGCTAAACACCTCATGGAACTAACAGAACACTGATTAACCAACACATATTTCATATACAAAGGACAAAGATACAAACAAATTGATCCCCCTATGGGATCACCACTGTCACCCGTCATTGCAAACCTGTTCATGGAAGAATTCGAATCCAGAGCCCTGGCCAATGCCATCCACAAACCCAAACTATGGTTACGATACATCGATGACACATTTGTGATTTGGCCCCATGGAAAAGAAAACCTAAACAATTTCCTAACACACCTAAACAGCACATACCCCAAAATCAAGTTCACCATGGAAACGGAAACAAACAAACAACTACCATTCCTATATGTACTAATCTACAAAAAAACAGATGGCACATTAGGACACACTGTATACCAGAAGAAAACACACACCAACCGCTACCTCAACGCCCAATCCCACCACCACCCAGCACAGATAAACTCCGTGGCTAAAACACTAATTACTAGAACCAAACGCCTGGCAGACAAGACACACATAAAGACTGAACTATGCACCCTGACTAAAGTACTGACAGCCAATGGCTTCCACAAAAGCAAAATCACCGGCTTGATCCACAAAAACACACTGAGACATAATAGAGACCCAGAAGATGAACAGACCTATGGAACAGCTGTCCTGCCCTACATAAGAGGTACTAAGACAAAATCAGTAAGATACTACACAGATATCACATCAAGACTTCCTTCAAAACAGACATTAAAATAGCAGCCATCCTTAGAAACCCCAAAGATAAAATTGACCTGGAAAACCAAGGCATATACGAAGTCCCTTGTGCATCATGCCCGGCCACATACATTGGACAGACCAATAGAAGAATAAGTACCCACCTGGATGAACACAAAAATGCAGTCAAAAAGCTGGAACACACTTCCTCACTAGTCCAACATATGGAAGCCACAGGTCATAGCATCAACTTCAATGGCACCAAAACCCTAGCCACTATAGAAAACCCCAGCCACAGAATCATCAGAGAAGCCATAGAGATTGAAAAAAGATCAGAAAGCATGAATAGAAGAGATGATTCCACCAGACTGTCAATCATTTGGAAGCCTGCACTCACAAACAAAAAAATCTCCACACCACAAGCCAGGCAAACACCTGGGCACGAACAGATCCCCCCTGATACCTCCAGTTCAAACACACCCCAACCAGGCACCCAGATGAAACCTAGCTTCCTAACTAATGATAGCCGTCCATTTACCCGGAGCCGAGCTGCACTAAAGGCCTCCAATAAAGTAACACAATGTTGCCAGCCAATCAAGATACAAAAAGAGCCAAAAAACAGACAGAAGATATTAGAAACACCAATCAAGCAGAACACAGCAAACTCCAAGACCAATAAACATAGACCAAGACTCCCAACCAATCAGGATGAAGAAAAAACCATTCTGGCACAGCAATAGGCTGCCCCAAATTTAAATCTGAAACCACTGTAAAAGTCTGACTCACAGATGAACACTATACAGAAGCCTGATGATGGCAGATGAGATTCTGCCAAATCGTTGCTACAACTTTAAAACTACAACTACAATGACGTGGGAAAATACCCAAACAAAGCTGAATGCCATACATGTAAGTACCCGTGTAAGTATATTCTGAGGTTTTCATGGGTATTTGTATGTGGATCTTTGGTTATTAGGGTTTTCTCCCGAGTAAAATTGGAAGTATATAGGCGACGTTTCGATGAAGTCTCATTCATCATCTTCAGGTTTGTGTCTTCAGCTTTGTGCTTCTCGGAGTGAAGCACAAAGCTGAAGACACAAGCCTGAAAATGATGAAGGAGACTTCATCGAAACATCACCTAGATACTTCCAATATTACGTGGGAGAAAACCCGAATAATCAAAGATCCACATATATATATTATTTATTTTGTGTCTCACCTGTGGCCACGAGGTGAGAGTCCAAATTTCCAAAGGAAAATACACAAACAGACAGGACCAGGAACGAAAGAGTTAACTTCCTTTGGCTGAAGCAGTCTTTGGCAGTCTTCCAGAAGCTGCCTGCCATGTCCGATAACGAGCAGAACCATAAATCAGAGGCAAATGCCGCACAGATAATTTGTCCAAACTGCTAACTCAAATAAACAAGTTGACCCAAATGGGGATTCAGAGCTAACACGCCCCCTTATATTCCCTGATGGGCGTGTCAGTCTCTTTTCTCAGTCCCTGATTTGACATTTCCTTTTACGTTGTCTTTCACATTTCTGCCTGCGTCTTTGCCTTGCATCAGACCAGCATTTCTCGGCTTGATCCTCAGCCAAGGACTCCGGCACACTCTCCTGATTATCTGCTGACACCTGAGGCACAACCAGGGAGGAAGATTCTGGGGAGGAAGATGATTCCGAAACTTCCAGCAAAGCAGGCTCAAACCTCAGAGCCAAGTCCTCCTCTTCCTCCTGGCACAACACCAAACCTCCGAGTCACACGTACCAAACGCCGTCTTCCATTCGTCCCCCTTGCACATCTGCACCAGGTTGTAGGCCTCTTGAAGATCGAGCTTGGTGAAAATAGTGGCCTCCCGCAACCGCTCCATCAACTCTGGAGTGAGCGGCAAGGGATAACTATTCCTCACCATAATGGCATTCAATCGGCGGTAGTCACAACACAAATGCAAATCTCCCATCTTCTTTTTAACGAAAAGGACGGGAGCGGAAAGAGGAGACGACGACGGCCAGATAAACCCCCGGGCCAAGTTCTTTTCCAAAAAAATCACGAAGAGCCGCCAATTTGGGCTCAGACATAGAATACAGGCGACCCTTGGGTAGTGGGGCATCGGACAGAAGATCCACAGGACAGTCATAGGGCCGATGCGGGGGTAACCGATCTGCCTCCTTCTTGCTAAAAACATCGGAGAAGTCAGATAGTTCAGGAGGTACGGAGACGGAGGGGGCGGCGATGTCCTGGCCAGCACAGGTGTGTCTTAGATGGTCCACACACTGGAGACTCGGGAACAAAATGGCGTTCTGCACCCATGCCACCCGAGGATCGTGTAACCATAGCCAGGCCATTCCAAGAACCAAGGGGATATGGAGGTCCGATGTGATGTAAAAACTAATCACCTCCTCATGGTCCCCAATGACCAGGCGTAATGGCTGAGTACCTAAACGAATAGGCCCAGCTCGCAGTTCCCGCCCATCAATCATTTCCACCTTAATGGGAGGCTTCACCGCAACCAAGGGAATGTCAAAATGTTTTGCAAAAGCCCGGTCCATAAAATTGGTCGTAGCCCCTGAATCCACCAATGCAATTGCAGGAATCCCCTCCGACCGGGACTGCAAGAAGACCCGCGTGTCTAAAAGTAAATGTCAAGGGGGACCAGAGTTCACCTCCGCTACTTCGGGTGGTTGGTTAAGACGTGCCCGACCTAGGGTTTCCCCGAGGCCGGGCCTGCCTCATTTGCTGACTGTACAAGGTTAGATTCGGCCACTGGCTTGTGCACCCCCCACCGTTTACCGCGACAGGAATTCGCAAAATGCCTAGGCCCCCCACAATACAGGCATAAGCCTCCTTGAAGTCTCTGAGTATGTTCTTGGGCCGTCAAATGAGGTTGGACCGCACCCAACTCCATCGGCTCCTCGGCCCTGGCCACAGCACTGTGGGAGACATGTGGTGCTGGTTGTACAGGATGCTGCGGTCTTGGAGTGGATTGCTGCTCCGGAACTGGGCATCTAGTCTTGCGCCATTGAAGCCAGGCATCAATGCGCAAACATTGCACCACCAGAGCATCAAGGGTCAGGGCCGGCTCCACGTGCACCAACTCACGTGTATATCCTCTGCCAGACCATCTTGGAAAGCGTCCATTTGAGCTGCCTCATTTCACGCAGAGTCCATGCAGAGCAGAAGAAACTCTGAAATGAACTCCTGCAAGGGGTGTTTCCCCTGGCGAAGTTCCTTTAAGTGTCTGGCGGCGGTCTGAGCTTTTATGGGGTCCTCATACATCGAGCGTAGATGGTGCCAAAAGCCCTGATAGTCAGTTAGTAAGGGACTATTTTGCACCAATAAAGGAGTGGCCCACCTAGCAGCCGAACCCGACAAAAGACTGATAACAAACCCCACCCAAGCCCAGTCATCAGGGAAATCTTCTGGCCGCAGAGACATAAATAATTGACACTGCCCCATGAAAGCCGGGAACATTTCAGGCTGTCCAGAGAATTTATCCAGCACAGCTACTGGGCATTTCCTACGGGGAGGGGCAGGAGGAGCAGCAGGAGCTTGCAGCAACATAAGTTGGTTAACCAGCTGGGTGACTTGCTGCTGCAAATCCTGGTTATCATGCAGAAGTTGATTAATCTGCTGCTGCTGCTGTTGGTTATCCATCTTGGTCAGAAGATGGTGTTTGCAGGTTCGGGTCACCTGTGGCCACGAGGTGAGAGTCCAAATTTCCAAAGGAAAATACACAAACAGACAGGACCAGGAACGACAGAGTTAACTTCCTTTGGCTGAAGCAGTCTTTGGCAGTCTTCCAGAAGCTGCCTGCCAAGTCCGATAACGAGCAGAACCATAAATCAGAGGCAAATGCCGCACAGATAATTTGTCCAAACTGCTAACTCAAATAAACAAGTTGACCCAAATGGAGATTCAGAGTTAACACGCTCCCTTATATTCCCTGAGGGGTGTGTCAGTCTCTTTTCACAGTCCCTGATTTGACATTTCCTTTTACGTTGTATTTCACGTTTCTGCCTGCATCTTATCCTTGCATCAGACCAGCATTTCTCAGCTTGATCCTCAGCCAAGGACTCCGGCACGCTCTCCTGATTATCTGCCGACACCTGAGGCACAACCAGGGAGAAAGATGATTCCAAAACTTCCAGCAAAGCAGGCTCAAACCTCAGAGCCAAATTCTCCTCTTCCTCCCGGCTCACGTCTGTGTCTCCCAACAAAGCAGGCTCAAACCTCAATGCCAAATCTTCCTCATCACTCGAGCCTGTGTCTTCTGACAGAGCAGGCTCAAACCTCTGAGTCACAACACTATCCCTCACCGCAGGGCCCTTCCCCCGAGTCTGATGATCCAGATGCGGTTTTAATGGAAACCATTCATGAAATCTCCAGATATGGTCCGGGGCATGAACCATGGAAGCATTCACCCACGAAAGAGCCTCTGATCCATCCTCTAGCCTCTCGACGAAGTACTGAAATCATCCTTTCAGCCAGCGAGAATCCCGAATGCTGACCACTGTATCGTCAGCATCGGCATCATCGCTGGGTACAGATGGAGAAATCATACCAGTGGGAGAACAGAGAGTACATGATGGGATGTCAGGAACCAGAAGGGAATGGTGGAAGACAGGATGAATGCGGATGGAGCGCAGTAGGGTGAGCTGATAAGCAATGGGATTGATGACTGCCTTGATAGGGAAGGGACCGATGAAGCGATGGTCCAACTTCTTAATCGGACAAGCGACCCTAAGATGCTTCGTGGACAACCACACCCTGTCTCCCACAGCCAGCGGAGGCGTCGCCCGACGCGAACGATCTGCGAACCTTTTGTAGTCCGCCTTAACCTGTTCCAATCATTGTGAAATCAATTGGTGCACCGAATGTAGTTCAGATAAAAAGTCTCATGTTTCTGGAACCGGGGAATCCAAGATCAACAATGGGAAAAACCTTGGATGGTAGCCCACATTTGCATAAAAAGGTGTCATGTGAGTGGAGGTGTGCTGGGAATTGTTAAAGGCAAACTCCGCCAAAGGGAGGTAGGTCACCCAATCGTTCTGTCGATGGTTGACAAAACATCTGAGATATTGGGCGAGGATGCCAATTACTTTCTCAGTCCCACCATCGGTCTCCGGATGGTGCGCTGATGCCAAGCACACCTGCACCCGTAATGCAGTCATTAGGCTCTTCCAGAATTGAGCGGTAAACTGGACACCGCGATCTGAAACTACCCTGTCCGGTAGGCCATGCAAATGGAATACATGTTGCAGAAAGAACTGGGCAGTAGTACAAGCCAATGGTAACTTCCGACAGGGGATAAAGTAGGCCATCTTGGTTAGCATATCAACCACCATGAGTACTGTCGTATAACCCGACGAAGAGGGCAAGTGTGTTAAAAAGTCCATAGAGATTGCCCCCCATGGTCGGGCCGGAGTCGGAAGCTGTTGAAGGAGACCAGGAGGCGCACCCGACGCGGCTTTCGCTTGCCGGCATGGTACACAGGAGGCGACATAGGCGAAGACGTCTATACACACACACACACACACACACACACATACATACACACACACAAATATATTGTTTCAGAATTATCAGCACATCCTTGCCTTAGCCATTGCTATCAAAGAGATCAATGAAAATACCCAGATCCTACCCAGTGTCACTCTGGGCTTCCAGATTTATAACAGCAATTTCAGTCCAAGTTGGACTTGTTTTGCCTCAATGATGTTCCTCTTGACTCAGGGCAGATTCATCCCTAACTACAAGTGTGGGGTCCCAAAATATTTGGTTGCAGTCATTGGGGGACCTGACATCTCTCTTTATATGACAGCTCTTCTGTGTATCTACAAAGTCCCTCAGGTAAGATGTGTTGAGTTTGTATAGCAGTACCTGAAGAAGCCTCAAGTGTTAACTTTCATAATAAAGAGCATGGTTCAAATTCTGTACAGTCTTTTGATAGATGATCAGTTTTAGCTTGTTGCTAAAATATCCCCAAATAATCGAAGAAATATTGATAGACTTCGGATTTAGTTTCTTGATGAAATATACCCAACTAATAGAAATAATGTGAGATGGGTGAACCCCAGCTCTTGGGAATCCTTCTCATCCAGCTGCAAAGTCCTTTTGCATGGTTCAGACTATGTGCATCCTTTTGATATACATTCTATATTGAAGCTTTAAAGATGGCTAATAGTCCTTGTTGATGAACAAAACACTTTTGGCACACAACAATCCATGTCTTTTAATTCAGTCAACATTTTTTACCACCAATAAAGGTATGGTATGCAAGAAATCAAATGTTTTCTTAGGTTATCTGCAAAGGTTTAAGTTATTCTAATTATCTAACTTGAGCAAAAAGTCCATTTGGTTCAACATTCCAAATAAAAGTAAAAAAGAAAATAGAAAAAGGAACAGTACCAATCACTAAAAGGGGATAGAAAAAAATTGTAAATATTCCTTAAAGACCAAATAGAGATTTAAAAATTGTCAGGTGTCAGGATTTCAGCAATATCTGTTTTGTGAGTTGAATTTATCTAGAAAGAATAGAGAGAGGAGAAATGAACATAACTGGAGGTGGGTGAACACAGCACTTAGGGATCCTTCTCCTCCTGGTATAAGGTCCATTTTACCTCTAAACTTTGGGAAAATACCCTTCATTTCTTGCCAGGAACTCTCTCTGGGACAAAGAAATAAGTTTTGGCCTTTTGGAGAAGGAATCAGTGTAGTATTCAATGTATCTAGGTTTCCATGGAGATATCTCCCTCCCTCCCTCCCTCCCTGAAAGTAGATCACTTTCAAATTGCTGCATCGGCAGAAGTTGGAACCTGTGATGGGAGTTCAACCCACTGCACAGCAGCAAACACAAGCCTGCTGATCATCACCCAATCATCCTAACTTCATGACATCTATGAACTGTGCTCCCTATCATTTGTAGAATATTCTAATTTAAAAAGTTGGAAAAAACATTTTTTTCATACTTTAAATAATTCATCATAATTGTTACACATTATTTATAAATCTTCACCATTGATATCTATATCCTACTGCCACTACTTCTGTTGATTTTTATTTTACATTCTTCTTGACAAAATTGGTATTTCTAGTATTCTAGTATTTCATGATGAATTCGCCATTTGTGTTTGCCTATTATTTCTCATGTATAACATCTTGTGGTGACAGGCATATAGGTGTTTCTTAGAATGAATGAATGAATGAATGAATGAATGAATGAATGAATGAATGAATGAATGAATTCTTTATTGGCCAAGTGTGATTAGACACACAAGTAATTTGTCTTGGTGCTTATGCTCTCAGAATACATAAAAACAAAAGATACATTCATCAAGAATCATAAGGTACATCATTTAATGACAGTCATTCAGTACAAATAAGCAATCAGGAAACAGTCAATATAAATCACAAGGATACAAGCAAGAAGGTTACAGTCATACAGTCACAAGTGGGAGTAAATAGGCAATAGGAACGATGATAAGACTAATAGTAATAATAATGAAGACTTAGTAAATAGCTGGAGTGATGGCATTTGTTCTTGTGTCTAGTTGTTCAGGTGTGCAGTGCTCTATAGCATCATTTTGAGGATAGGAGTTGAGACAGTTTATGTCCAGGATGTGAAGAGTCTGTAAATATTTTCACAGCCCTTTTTTTGACGGGAAGTATACAGGTCCTCAATGGAAGGCAGATTGGTAGTAATTGTTTTTTCTGCAGTCCTGATTATCCTCTGAAGTCTCTGCCTGTCTTGTTGGGTTGCAGAACCAAACTAGACAGTTATAGAGGTGCAGATAGCAGACTCAATAATTCCTCTGTTAGAACTGTATCAGCAGCTCCTTGGGCAGTTTGAGCTTTCTGAGTTGATGCAGAAAGAATATTCTTTGTTGTCCTTTTCTGATGATGTTTTTGATGTTAGGTGTCCATTTTAGATCTTGAGATATGATAGAACCTAAAAACTTGAAGGTCTCTACTGTTGATACAGTGTTGTATAGTATTGTAAGAGATGGTAGTATGTGAAGGTTTCTCCTAAAGTCTAGCACCATTTCTACAGTTTTATGTATGTTCAGTTCCAGATTGTTCCAGTTGCACCATGAGGAAATTTGTATCCAGATTCATTGTTGTCTCGAATGAGACCAATCACTGTTGAATCATCTGCAAACTTCAGTAGTTTAACAGATGGATTGTTTGAGATGCAGTCATTGCTATATAGAGATTAGAGAAGTGGAGAGAGCCCACAGCCTTGGGGTGGGGTATACTTATTGTACAGATATCTGAAGGTATTCTGCTTAGGTTCTCCTGCTGCTTTCTGTCTGTTAGGAAGCTTCTCATCGGAAGGTTTAATGTTTACTTTGCAAGAACAAAGACATAAATTGGGTTCAATAGAGAAAACAGAACTATTCTATGATGAATATTTTAGAGGAAAAGAAGAGGAGAAAATAAGAGATGAGGAAATAGTTAAACTTCAAGAAAAGATGGTTGAAGAAAGAGAAAAAGAAAAAAGAGACAAAAGGACATGAGAAGAAAGAGCAGTAGGTGGAATTGTGGAACTAAAGGAAGCAAGATGTAGAGTTGTAATTGCAGGAAGGTCATTATCTTGATGGCAAACCTCAGATAAGGACAAAAGCAAATACAACTCAGACAAACAAAATCACTAATGCAAAGAAGGATTAGAGAGAGGAAGTAAACGTGTTAGACTTTAACTAGAGATAATTAATTGTGTTAATTACTATGCTAGACAGTAACAAAGGCTGATCAACAACCAAAGTTAACCAATGTTAGAGGATTACTAAAAATGTGTATAAATACAAGACTAGACTCCAATAAAGTCATCATGATTCATGTGATCATGATCAAACACCTCGACTGCCTCGTCATTGCAACAAGTGGTGCATGAACAGGGACCCTCTTACTTCGTCCGGCAAGGATTTGGTGCACCTTCAACCCTTTGGGGTTTCTCAACCATTATTGGTTTCTGTAAGTATGGGGTCTTCGCTTTCAGAGGAACAAAGGAAGCATGTAGATGAATTAGGCTATGTTGAAGAAAAATAATACTCAGGTACCAGAGAAAAATCTCTTAAGGTTGGTCCAGGAGATTGCAGCTTAGTGCTTATGGTATCCAGAAGAGGGGTCTTTAAAATTAACTGATTGGGAACGTATAGGGAAAACATTGCATACTGAACCTAGAGCAGAAATAGAAGTTTTGCAGGTGTGGCATTTATGTAGGCATGCAATTGAAAAATTTGGTCACAATGAACTGTCTCTTTTAACACCTCTACCTTCACGTTATACTAATGTTGTCATTTATCCTCCTTCTTCACCTGAATATATGTCTTCAATTCGCTCAGCTGTTGCAGATACAGGGCAAAAGCCTCCTGACTCTATTGTTCAGTCTTCTTTTCAGAAAATGGTTGAGGATTGTAAAAAAGATGCCTCTGTCTCAGGAACAGAACTTGCAGAATTAGTGTCTGTTTGTCCAGTACAATATCATCCTGGTCAGGAGCCACAGCTGGGACTGCAAGTAGCAGAATGGGAGGGTCTGCCTTATCAGATCTTAGGAGAGTTTAAAAAGGTAGGTACAGACTATGGGATTAGTGGAAATTTTACAAGAGGACTTGTAGAAGGAATAAAAATGGTTATACAATGATTCCTGAAGATGGGAAGCAAATACTGTATATACTCGAGTATAAGCCTAGTTTTTCAGCCCATTTTTTGTGCTGAAAAAATCCCCCTCGGCTTATACTCGAGTCAGATTCCCTCTGAAAAATGGTGTGGAGTCGCGGCCTCCGGCGGCAGCGACTCCCAACAGCCAGCCGGGAAGGGAAAGGCAAAAGCGCTTTGCCTTTCCCTTCCCGAGGCGGCGGACTGGGGCCGCGCCGGCGGTAGTGACTCCTGACTCAGGGGGCCTCCGAGGGAGGGGAAGAGAGTGACTCCTGCCTCCTGCTGTCATCATCATCTTCTTCTTCTGGGTTAGTGAATCAATTAAACCTTTCATGATAGTAAGATCGTTTCCCAAATTAATTATTTTTATTTTTGAAATTTACCAGTAGCTGCTGCATTTCCCACCCTCGGCTTATACTCGAGTCAATAAGTTTTCCCAGTTTTTTGTGTAAAATTAGGTGCCTCGGCTTATATTCGGGTCGACTTATACTCGAGTATATACGGTATTACCTGACTGCTCCAGCAGTCTATCTCACTCCCCCTCAGCCACAGCTGGTAGTGTTGGGATTGATCTAATCACTCAAGAGGTAATTGAGTTTAAAATTCCTTTGGAAGTTAAAATAGTTTTATCTCAATTTAAAGGACCTCTTCCTTCAGGATTAGTTGGCTTAATTTTGCCTCATTCTTTTGCATACAAAAAGGGCTGTTTTGTTGTGCCTGGTGTAATAGATTCAGATTACACTGGTATCATTATGATTCAGATTTGGGTGAATCTTCCTCAAGTTCTTCCTTGTAATTCTTCTGTTGTTCAATTGTTTCTTCTTCTATATGAAAATCCATCTCCTGGTATAGGTAATCGTGTGGATGCAGGATTTGGATCAACTTTTTTATCTGTAGGCTTACTTCATCAGCTGAACTCGTCTCTCTTCCTTAAATAAACAACCATTTCAAGGGATATTGGATACTGGAGCAGATGTTACTGTCATCTCCTCTTTACATTGGCCAGTACAGTGGCAAAAATGACAGTTTCTTCATTGTGGGGAATAGGAGGTTCTACAGCTGCTTGCCAGAATGTTCAAGAAATTAATGTTACAAAATCTGCTTTTTCCTACAACCATACATTCTAGATATTCATACTAATATTTGGAGCCATGATATCCTTTCTCTTCTTAATGCACATTTGATTCTTGATGATGGCTTTTCTTCTTAAATGGCTCTGTTCTAAACAGGTTTGGGTGGAACAATGACCATTATCAAGGGGAAAACATGCTGCTTTACAACAATTGGTTCAAGAACAATTGGCTACTAGTCATATAGAACTTTTTATTAGTCTTGGAATACTCCTGTTTTTGTTATAAAAAAGAAAAATGGGAAATGGCATTTCCTTCATGATTTAAGAGAAGTTTTTAATAATAGAATGCCCACAAAATGATATCATTGGTGCGTGTTGCCTCAGGGAATGCTTAATTCCCCTACACTTTGGCAATATTTCGTGGATAATGCTCTTCAACCCTTTAGGAATAAATTTCCTTCCTATTTAGTCTATCATTATATGGATGATATATTGATAGCAGCCCCAGATTCTGATGAATCTAAGTTGTTAAAAGAGTTAACAGATACTGTGGCACAACAAGGACTGTATATAGCCTCAGACAAAATTCAAAAGGTAGAACCTTATACCTACTTAGGACATAGAATGTTGCATAATTGCTCCATTTTAATTCTTCCTGAATTACAAGTACAGAAATCATATACTTTAGTACAATGGCAAAAATTACTTGGCATTATTAATTGGGCACGCTCATTCTTCTACATTACAACTGGTGATATGTTGCCTTTATTTCAGTCTTTGAAGGGAGCACAATCACCAGGAGATCTAGTTGTATTAACTGATCTTCAAAGAACATGCCTTCAAGAAATATTGAATAAGTTTAAGCATCGATATGTGGACAGGATAACATCCTTAACAATAGGACTTTGTTTAGCTATTCTTCCTACTGCACCCTTACCCACAGGATGTCTTTATTCTAATGCCTCTCCACAAGCAGTCAACATTCATGAATGGATTAATTTGTCAGCTACTCCACCTAGAAACATTTATCCTTATCAGTCTGCATTAGAAGATTTGATTATCAAAGGTCAAAACAAGCCTTACATCTTACAGGACAGGATCTCATTAGCATAGCTTTCACTCGTACAAAAGTTGAACATGAGCATTTGATGATGATTTCAGAATCATATCAGATAGCCTTTTCTCAATATGTGGGAAACTTATTATATTCTTTACCCAAGGATCCTAGAATAGTCATTACTACTACTTTAAATCTGGTCTTTTCTTCCATTTTCTAAAGCTCTTACAAGTTTTTACTGATGGCTCACCAACAAGGGGTGTGGTCGTCTGGCAGATTCAACAACAATGGTATTCTAAATTTACTGCCACTCAGACTTCAGCTCAACGTGCTGAGCTGGCTGCTGTAATTTTAGCTTTACAATTGTTCAATGACCAACCTATTAACTTGATTGTTGATACTCAATATGTGTATTTAGCTGTGCAATCTCTGCATTTTTCTTATTGTTCTCTCTCTTTGGATAAGAATTTGTTATCCTTGTTTTTATCTTTAAACAATAGTTTGGAAACTCACTTGTATTCTTTGTATGTAGAACACATTCGGAGTCATACTCCCTTTACTAATGCCTTGACTGAAGGAAATCAGAAGGCAGATGAATCCTTAAAGGATGTTATTTCTCATTGCCTATCCTATCTTGCTATAATGGGTTGGCCTTCTCAGTTGAAAACTGACAATTGCCAGCTTATATTAGTAAGGAATTTCAAACCTTTTGTCAGAAATGGAATATTACTTTAGTGCACGGAATTCCTTCTCAGGGTCAAGCTATAGTTGAGCGAACTCATCGTACCTTTAAGGCATTACTTCAAAAACAATTACAATTACAAACTGAGTCTGAGTCAAAATCTCATTGCTGTAGCAGTATATACTTGGAATTATTTATTCTCTTGCAGACTCACCTGTTAATTTACATTTTTGAACTACATTTTTGAACTACTGAATCTTTAGCAAGGCCTTTGGTAAATTATTGCCAAGCTCCAGATCCAACCTGGAAAAGCCCTACACTGCTGATCACCTGGGGTTGTGGTTACGCTGCTGTGGAAGATCCTTCTACTGGACAAGCCGTGTGGGTTCCAGCACGCTGTGTTCGTCCATATCATGGCATGGCGTCAGGGCCTTCACAACCCAATTCCGGATTTCAATCTTCATCTGAACACAGAAGTTCGGCTTCCAAGGTCAAAGCGCCCACAACTCATCACTTGGGGACAGGTTAAATCTACTACATATCAAGCTCAACAACAACTGCAACAGGCCTCATTACCTCAGACTCCTGAAAATCTTGTTGCTGCTGTTTTTGCTATTATTACTGCTAATTCTGTTACAATTTTACTTTGTATTTTCTTGTTTATGGTTAATGGTGTTTCTACTCAAAATGACACTTCTGTGGTTCGTCTTAACCCTAATTTGTGGGTTTGTCATGCACAATACATGTTTATGACCCATGGTACAAATATTACTTTATACTATGAGCCCCCAATGGCATTTGGTCAAATTTCTTTTACCCCTAACTTGATCATGTCTTCTACATTTATTGTCTCACAACTATAATCTATTTCACACTCATGGCTATTTTCTAAACCCCTTATGCAATTGAATTGTCAGTTGGCGTTACTTGAAAGTTAGTCAATTTACAAAGGGTCTGTGTTTCTGTTGTCACGCTAAACATACTGATTATGATGCTGCTCAGCACATATTAAAAAAAACTAGGGAATTATAGTTATTGTTCTAACTACTATTGGTAGGTACCTTTAATTCTTCTTTGTATGGACTTAATATAGCTCCTGATATGTATCCTGACAATTTTCCTATTTTTAATGCCTCTGATCAACTAATATGTGGTTCTTTTTTGATAAATATGCCACCAATGTGCATCCTCAGAATTATCAATGTCCAGCTATAGGTTATTTTACTCTACCTGTTCAAATAGGTACACTCCCATCAACTCGACAGCGGCGTTCCTCTCTGGGGCCTACATGTAATGATGAAGTTATTATTGACACACAATTGTCTTCTGGTTCTACATTTGGCCGTGCATTGGCAGGGGCCATTACAGGAGTCCTTACTCTAGTCTCTTATCCTGGCATAATTGCTCAAGAAAACAGACGATCTATTCTTGGTCTCACCTGCAGACTTGAAAAATCCATCAATGCTACTGCTGCTATTATTCGTGATTTGCAGCATGAAATAGAAGACTTAAATCAAGATGTCTTACAGCAGCGTTTTGCCATAGACTATCTTTTAGCCCGTCAAGGCGGGTTCTGTAAGTTAGTTGGACACCGTGGATGTGCTGTGCATTTTCATTCATTGAATAAAACTATTGAGGATGAACTTGCCAATTTACAATCCTACATTCAAAATAATATCCATGCTCAGTACTCACCTTTTGAGTGGCTAACCAATTGGCTCACTGATTGGTCTTGGCTCAGAGTTTTTCTTTATGCTATAACTATTATTATTGTACTAATTGTAACCTGTTGTTTTATTCAATGTATTCTAAATTTATTTGCATTGTTTTGTCCTGCTTTCCTCTCTCTTAATCCTCTACAATTGAGATACATTCATAAATCTTTGAATCCTCCATTTAAAATAAAAAACGAGGATATGTAGAGTTGTAATTGCAGGAAGGTCATTATCTTGATGGCAAACCTCAGATAAGGACAAAAGCAAATACAACTCAGACAAACAAAATCACTAATGCAAAGAAGGATTAGAGAGAGGAAGTAAACGTGTTAGACTTTAACTAGAGATAATTAATTGTGTTAATTACTATGCTAGACAGTAACAAAGTCTGATCAACAACCAAAGTTAACCAATGTTAGAGGATTTCTAAAAATGTGTATAAATACAAGACTAGACTCCAATAAAGTCATCATGATTTATGTGATCATGATCAAACACCTCGACTGCCTCGTCATTGCAACAGCAAGAGAGCAAAGAACAATGAGAGCAATAACCTACATATAAAGTGTAAACAATGGAAAAAAGCAATTGATTACAAACAATATAAATGGACTGAATTCAGCCCTCAAAAGGAAAAAAATGTTTCATAAATTAGAAAAATTAAAATTAGATATAATCTGCTTGCAAGAAGTTAATATTAAAAAACAACATGCCCAAGTATTGGACTGTCCTGGAATTGTGAATTTATATATCTCACTGGCACAATAAAATAAAAGATGAGTAGTCCTATATATCAAGAATACAATAAAAGCCAAATTATTTTTTACAGATGAAGAAGGAAAAATACTGATGGTAGAAATAATTGATAATAATTTAAAGATGCTTTTAATAGCAATTTATGCACCAAATGAAAAGCAGGAAGAATTTTATTAAAAATTGCAGAAGAAAATAATAGAACTGGAATATGACAATATATGTATTCTTGGAGATTTTAATGTTATAGTTGACATAGAATTGTTCTACAAAACACAGAAAGTTAATTAAAAAAATATAAATACATTGCTGAAAGCCTTTTTTAAGATGGCAGAGGAATTAAGTATTCGGGACATTTGGAGAGAAATGAACACTAAGAACAGACAAGATACATTTTACTCTAACAGACATTTATCATCTCAATAATAGATATGATTTGGGTGTCAATGGAACTAACCTCCAACATACAATAAGTAAATATTGAAACAAGTACTTGGACAGACCACAACCCAATATGGGTCAAATTGCAAGGACAAAAGAAAAGATCAAGATGGACTTAGAACAATTCAATTTTGAAGGAAAAAGAATTTATACAAAATATGGAAAAAGAACTACCTTCTTTCTTTAAATAAAATATTGAAGAAACTTAGAAGTATGTAATAAGGTACTAATGGAAGCAAAGCTACAGGATTCATGGAGAGAAGCATATATCTCTTTCATACTGATAGATACCATGCAGATTAAAAACTATAGGCCAATTTCTTTACTAAATGCTGATTACAAAATTTTTATGAACATTATGGCAGAAAGAATGAAAAATTATTAAATAGGAAAATACATCCAGACCAAAATGGATTTTTGCTGATGAGACAAATAAAGAATAACACTAGAATAGGAATCAACATACTAGAGTATCATGAGGCCCATCCAGAAAAACATGTGGCCCTAGTTTTTCTGGATACTCAAAAGACCTTTGATAAAGTTAACTGGCAGTTTATGATCCAACAGATAAAAGGAATGAAATTTGGAGACAGATTGAAAACATTATTTATTTATTTGTTATTTGAAAATTTTTCACAAATTAGAGAAATTAAAATTGACAAAATAGACAAAATAAAATAGAAAGATTCTTCCTAAATCCTTCTTTAAAATGACAGATGAAATAAACTTAAAAGATATATGGATAGAAAGAAATGTTAAAACCAAACAATATACTTTCTACTCAAATAGACATTTATCATGGTCCAGAATAGATATGATTTGGATTTCAACAGAACTAATATCTAATATTCAAGAAGCAAACATTGAAACAAGTACTTGGGCAGACCACAACTCAGTGACAATTAAATGGAAAGGACAAAAAAGAAGATCGAGATGGACATTAAATAATACTATTTTAAAGGAAAAAGACTTTACACAGTGGATGGAGAAAGAATTGGCCTTCTTCTTTAGAGAAAATAAAAAAAAAGATACTTCAACTCAGAATGTTTGGGATACAATGAAGGCATACGCCAGAGGCTTGATAATAGACTATACAAGGAAAAGGAACATCAGGAAAAGGCAAGCCACTAAAGTTTTAGAAGACGAGCATAAAAGACTTGAAAAAGAACTACAGAAAATGCCACAGAAAAAAGACATTAAACTAAAATTGGACATAATTAAACACAAAATCAGTCAAATAGAGAAAGAAGAATTAGTACAAAAAATTAGAAGTGCTAAATAGAACTACTTTGAAGATGCAAAAAAAAACTAGGTAGATGGTTAGCATACAAATTGAGAAAGGAGAAAGAATCAAGGAAAATATTGCAGTTAATAGATAATCAAGGTCAAGTTTGCTATGGCAATAAAGAGAAAAGGGAAATTATTCAAGACTTCTATGGACAACTATATAAACAAGAGAATATTGATGAGGAAAGAGTTAAACAGTACTTACAGAATGCTAATTTACCTAATTTACCTAAAGAGACTGAAAAAATGTTAGAAAGCAATATAACAATGATGGAATTAACTGAAGCACTTAAGAAGCAAAATAATGGAAAGGCACCAGGTCCAGATGGGTTTCCGGCAGAATTTTATAAGACATTACAAGAATCATTGAGCCTTCCACTGCTAGAAGTCATGAATGAAGTTATGTTAAAGAAGAAGATACCTAAAACATGGTCAGAAGCCTATATTACACTTATCCCAAAAGAAGAGGCTGATCCACTGCAAATTAAGAACTATAGACCTATTTCTTTACTAAATGCAGACTATAAAATTTTTCCTTCAATTTTGGCAGAAAGACTTAAAAAATACTTAAACAACTTTATTCACCCTGATCAAAATGGATTTCTGCCAAAGAGACAAATTAAAGATAATATGAGAGTAATTTTGGATACTTTGGAATATTATGAGGCACACCCCAAAAAGCAAATGGCATTGATATTTTTAGACGCACAAAAGGCATTTGATAATGTGAATTGGAGATTCATGCTATTATTATTGGAACAGATGGGTTTTGCTAGAAAATTCATTCAAGCAATAGAATCCATATACCATAAGCAAATGGCAAAAATAATGATAGAGGGAGAATTGACAGATCCCATCAATATAAGGAAAGGTACAAGACAAGGATGCCCACTATCACCTTTGCTATTTGTATTAACTTTGGTAGTGTTGAATAGAAATATTAGAGATGATAAGAGTATAAAAGGAATGAAAATTAAAAAAGAAGAATTTAAATTGCAAGCCTTTGCGGACGACTTGGCTTTCATATTAGAAGATCCTTTAGAGACAGCACCAAAATTATTGGAAAAGATAGAGGCATATGGTAAGGTGGCTGGTTTGAAAATAAATAAAGATAAAACAAAGATCCTGACAAAGAATATGCTATTAAGACAAAAAGAAGAACTGGCAGATCTATTGAAAATTCAAGTTACAAACAAGGTCAAGTATTTGGGGATACATTTGACAGCAAGATGTAGTACATTAAAAGAGAACAATTACATTAAACTTAAACAACAGATAGCATTAGATTTGACGAAATGTGAAAATCTACAATTGTCATTAATAGGGAGAATCTCAACAATCAAGATGAATATCCTACCCAGAATTTTATATCTGTTTCAAACAATACCAATTAGGCTTGGAAAGGATTATTTTGAAGATTTAAATAAAATTGTGTTGAAATATATATGGCAAGGTAAGAAAGCGAGAATAAAGTTAAAACTTTTGCAAGATTCTAGAATTAGAGGAGGATTTGGTTTGCCTAATTGGGAGTTGTACTACCAAGCTACAAACTTGATGTGGGTCAAGGAATGGATAACATTAAGAAATACTAGATTGTTGACATTAGAAGGACATGACTTGCTATTGGGGTGGCATGCTTTTCTATGGTATAAGGGAACTAAAACACAGGGTTATTTTAGAAGACATCACATATGGGAGTCTCTGTGGTTAAATTGGGAAAAGATTAAAAGACAATGTTATTTGAAAATTCCAGTCTGGTTATTGACTATTGAAGCATTTTCCTATCCTATAATATATAAAAAGGAACAAAGAGTTAGATATGGGGAAATATTGGATGAAAAGGGTGAACTTAAATCGATGCAAAATCTAGAGGAACAAGGTATAAAGATGAATTGGTTTTCATATGTGCAAATACATTCAAGGTATGATGAAGATCTCAAAACAGAAGGATTCTATCACAAATTGACTGACTTAGATAAGATTTTGACAGGTACTGATGAAAAGGTGATTAAAAAATTGTATGGTTACTTATTGGAAATTAAACTAGAGGAAGAACAAGTTAAAGAAACTATGATTGCTTGGGGGAAGAATTTTGGATACGGGATTGATTTAGAAAAATGGCAAAAATTGTGGTTTCAAAATTATAAAATGACAATGTCAACAGCATATAAAGAAAATTTGTATAAGATGTTTTACAGGTGGCATTTCCCCCCGACAAGAATTGCAAGAATGTTCAAGAATAAATCTGAAAAATGTTGGAAATGTCATCAGACACCTGGCTCATATTACCATATGTGGTGGACTTGTGAGGACGCTAGAAAATACTGGGCTAAAATACGCATGTGGTTGGAAAAAATGACAAAGAAACATATAGACTTGAAACCAGAGATTTTTTTATTGGGAATTTTACCTGATACATACAGTAAAGATTTAAAATATTTGATTGTAAATGTATTAACAGCGGCTAGGATTGTATTTGCTAAAAACTGGAAAAATGAGAAAATACCATTACAGGAGGAAATTATTAAGAAAATATTGGAATTTGCTGAAACGAGTAGATTGACATTTGAAATTAGAGGACAAGAAGATAAACATTTTCATAAAATTTGGGACCTTTTCTATCAATGGTTAGATAATAAAATATAATAATAGAATACTTAGAATTTTAGAAAATAATGAATATATAAAGATGTATTTCTTCTTTTGTTATTATATCTATAAAATGTTTCTAGGATAGATTTGGGGATGATTATATGAATTGTTATAAAATAAACTAAGTAAATTATAGTTATCTCACAAAGTATCAATGAACAAAATTATAGTCAAATGACTGATTAATAGTGATACTAGGGTATTCAATTTTTGATTGATAATATGAGTTATTATGCAATGTAACTGTAATTGAGATTATGAAATGGATGCACAAAAAATTTGTAAACCAACCGACACACTGTTTGTACATTTATGAAAGAAAGTTGGATGTTTTTATGTTTTGTTGTTTTGTTTGTCTTTAAAAACCAATAAAACTTGTTTTTTTTTTTTAAAGAAATGTGGGGCATGAACCATTGCTGTATACAAAGACTAAACTGAAGAATTTGTTGGAGAGGTTGGCCTTAACAGCTTCATCGTTGGAGTCTTTCCCATTTGGTCCTTTTAGGGGTGGGATGGTTCTACTCCTCCCAGAAAGCAAGTATAATAATAAATGGGGAATGTACAAATCCATTTGAAATAATGAAAGGAATACGGCAGGGCTGTCCATTGTCACCTCTGCTCTTTATGCTGACATTAGAGATTCTGTTAATAAGAATAAGATCAAATCAGCAGATAAAGTGGCTTAAAATAAAACAAGAAGAATATAAGGTCCAAGTGTTTGCCAATGACCTAGTATTCTTCATAAAAGAACCATTTGAGATAGGATCAAAGTTAATACAAGAGATAGAAAAATTTGGAGAAGTAGCCAGTCTTAATAAGGAGAAAACTAAAATGATAATTAAAAATCTAACAGATAAACAGAAGAAGGAATTAGAGAAAGGAATAGGATTGCATACTGCAAAGAAAGTTAAATATTTGGGCATCTGGCTGACAGCGACATACTCATCAATAAAAGATGATAATTACATGAGTTTAGTACAACAAATAAAAAAAGATTTGGAAGGGTGAGCAACAATACAGTTATCCTTATTAGGAAGAATTGCTTAAGATGAATATTCTACCCAAACTACTCTATCTGTTTCAAATGATCCCAGTGAAATTAGACAAAAATGTTTTTCAAAGCTAAATAAAATAATCACAAAATTTGTATGAGCAGACAAAAGAGCAAGAATAAAATTAAGTACATTGCAGGATAATAGAAGCAGAGGTGGCTTTGGATTCCCAGCTTGGGAAATTTACTGTAAAGCAGGGGGTCTAACATGGATTAAAGAATGGGTAAACTTAAGAAATAAAAGAATTATATTTCTAGAAGGACATGATCTACAGGCAGGTTGGCATGCCTTCATGTGGAAGGTAAGGCCCATACATATTTCTATGGAGATATTCTAAGGGATTCTCTAATACGAATATGGGAAGAAATTAAAAAATAAACATTATATAAAAATCCCGGGATGGGTATCCACCATGGAAGCAATGATCTACCCAATACATTAGAGCTAGGAAGAATGGTCAGATATTATGAAATTTTGGATCCCCATGGAACATTAAAGACTAACCAGGAATTAAAAGATCTGGAACTAAATATAGATTGGATGCTGTACCTTCAATTAAAATCCAAATATAAAAAAGACCAAGAGGACTTCAGAATTGAGGTAGAACCAAATCAATTAATGGCATTATTAATGTTATTATTTAATGGCAGGTACAGATGAAAAATTGATACCAAAGATATATAACTATCTTTTAGAATATGATTTAGTAGAAGAAATAGTGAAAGGATCGAAAATAGCATGGGCTAGGAATTTGGGACATAATATAGAGCCGGAGGATTGGGAGAAGATCTGGGAAAGAAATTATACAATAACAAAATCAGCATCATATAAAGAAAATCAATATAAAATGTGCTATTTTTGATTGACTAAAATGTATCCTAATCTAAACCCAAATTATTAGAAATATAAGCAATTAAAGGGTACCTTCTTTCACATATGGTGGCTATGTCCAAAAGTTAAGAAATATTGGACCAAAATATGAAAATGATTAAAGGAAATTACAAAAGTCCAAACAGAATTTAAAGCAGAAATATTTCTCCTGGGAATCATCAAAGGGAATTATACGAAAGAGATAAAATATTTAATCCTGCATATAATAACAGCAGCGAGATTAGCACTCGAACAGTGTTGGAAAGGAGATTCTATACCGACAGATAGTTTAATCATCCAAAATATTTTTGACTACATGGAGATGGACAAACTTTCATTAGAATTAAAAAAGAAGGAACACTCAGTTTATTATACAGTATGGGAAAATTGGTATCATTGGATAAACAATAGAAATAAGCAATTAAAATTTCTCAAAATTAATCAAAAAGAGCAGACATCAGTACAAAACTTATGGGATACTACAAAGACATATTTAAGAGGTTTAATAAACTTTGCAAAAAGAAAAAGAGAAAAAAAGAAACAACAGAAAGGCAGGAGAAATTGGGAAACTTAGATACAGAAAGACTCTAGTAATGAGAGTTAGAAGAGAAATGGACCTGGTAAAACATGAAATAAATTTGAACGCACAGGAGGAATTGGCCAGGAAAATTAAATTTGGGAAGCAAAATTACTTTGAGAATGCAAACAAGCCAGGGAGATAGTTGGCACATGTTAAAAAAGGAGCAAGAAAAAAGAACAATAATAGCCTTAAGAGATGAAAATGGGAGATTATGCTGCCAGTTAGATGAAAAGAAAGTAATTGCCCAAAAATTATTTGCTAATTTATATACTCAAGAAGAAACTCCAAAAAAGAATATTACCCAATACCTCAAAGAAAAGAATTTGCCTAAAATATCAGATGAAGAAAAAGACTTTTTAAATAACAAAATAACTGGAAATGAAATTAGAGACGCAATAGGAAAAAAATAATAATAAAACCCCAGGGCCAGATGGGATACTATCAGAGTTCTACAAAGAATTCCAGGAAGTATTAGAGGCATTAATGATAGATCTGTATAATGAGGCACTAGAATGTGCCAAAATACTGAAGACATGGACTGAGGCATATGTAATACCGATATACAAGGAACAGACAGACCCGCAGCAAATAAGGAATTATAGATCAATCACACTCCTAAATGTGAACTACAAGATCTTAGCCATGATAATAGCCGAAAGATTGAAAAAGATATTAAACAAAATTATCCATTCCGACTAGAATGATTTTCTTCCAAATAGACAAATGAAGACAACACAAGAATAATTTTAAACGTACTAGAATATTATGAGATGCATCCAAATAAACCAATGGCGCTCATGTTTTTGGACTTCCAGAAAGCGTTTGACAACTTAAATTGGCATTTTCTCATAAATCAATTGATTAATATGGAATTTGGTGAAAACTTTTTGGGACTTATCAAAACAATTTATAAAGTACAAACCGCAAAAGTGATAGTGAATGGAGAAACAACAGGTGGTATAGAAATAAGTAAAGGGTTAGTGATGCCCATTAGGTCCACTGTTATATGCATTATCAGAAAAAGTATTGTTGTCACAGATAAGACAAAACCAAGATATTAAAGGATTAATTGTAAAAAAAGAAGAGTATAAACTCCAAGCCTTTGCTGATGACTTGGTATTTATAATGGAAGATCCAAAAGAAACAAGTCCTATATTAAAATGAGTGAGGTAGAAGAATTTGGAAAGGTGGAAGGCCTCAAAATTAATAAACAAAAAACTAAAATAATTACTAAAAATTGTACCAAAAAACAAAATGAAGAATTAGCAAATGAATTAGGTATGCAAATAGTAAAAAAAAAGTGAAATATCTCAGAATTTGGCTTATGGTGAAGTGTTTGTCTATAAAGGAAGACAACTATGATAAATTAATAATTCAAATTCAAAAGGATTTAGATAATTGGGCTAAGATACAACTGTCATTGCTGGGGCAAATTGCAACTGTAAAAATGAATGTGTTACCAAAAATATTATTCCTGTTTCAAACCATGCCAGTCAAGTCGGGAAGGAATTTCTTTGAGGATTTAAATAAAAAAATATTGAAATTCATTTGGCAAAAAGAAGAAAGCTAGGATAAAATACAAATTATTTCAGGATAGTAGAAGAAAGGGAGGATTTGGCCAAACTATATTATCAAACTATATTATCAGGCAGTAATAACCACATGGATTAAGGATTGGCTTAATCTAACAGATAAAAGGATATTGACATTAGAAGGTTATGACCTACAAATTGGCTGGCATGCCAATTTCTTTGAGATGGAAAGAGTAAATATCATACCTACTTCCAAAGATATTGAGTGAGAAATAGTATTTTATCTATTTGGGAGAATCTAAAAAAGAACTATTATATGAAGGTGTCATTATGGTTATCAATAATGGAAGCATTAATATATCCCAACGCCTTGGATCTTAATAAAATGATAAAATATAGAGATTTGTTAAATGAAAAGGGAGAATTAAAAATGTGGAATCAATTAGAACTACAGGGAATTGAAATAGCATGGTGGCCCTACATGCAAATTCAAACTCGTTACAAAAAAGATAAAGAACAATTCGGTTTTTACACAACTCAGCAAGAACTAGAATATTACGAGGCATAGAGAAAAAAATGATTAGTAAAATATATAATTATTTATTGGATTATAAAATGAAAGAAGAAACTGTTAAAGAAAGTATGATAACCTGGGCTAAAAATATAGGCCATATCATTAATTTGGAACAGTAGGAACATATTTGGCAAGTAAATTATAAATTAACATTGTTTTTTTTAAATTTTATTGGTTTTTAAAAACAAACATAAACAAACAAAACATAAAAACATCAAGCTATCTTCCATAGGTGTACATACAGTGTGCCAGTTGGTTTACAAATTGTTTTGTGCTTCCATTTCATAGTCTTCAATTACAATTACATTACATATAATCTCATATTGTCAATCAAAAATTAAATACCTTAGTATCATTATTAATCAATCATTTGACTATACTTTTATTCATTCATGTTTTACAAGATAACCATAATTTACTTAATTTATTTTATAACAGTTCATATTATTATCCCAAATTTATCCTAAAATCATTTTGTAGTTATAATAAGAAAGAAGTACATCTTTATATATTTATTATTTTCTAAAAATCTACATATTTCATTGCTGTACTTTGTTGTCTAACCATTGATAGAAAAGATCCCAAATTTTATAAAATTGTTTATCCTCTTGTTCTCTAATTTCAAATGTCAATCTACTCATTTCAGCACATTCCAATATTTTCTTAATGATTTCTTCCTGCAATGGTATTTTCTCATTTTTCCAGTTTTTAGCAAATACAATCCTAGCCGCTGTTAATACATTTACAATCAGGTATTTCAAATCTTTGTTATATGTATCAGGTAAGATTCCCAATAAAAATATCTCTGGTTTCAAGTCTATGTTTTTCATCATTTTTTCCAACCACATGTGGATTTTAGTCCAGTATTTTTTAGCATCTGCACAACTCCAGCACATATGGTAAAATGAGCCAGGTGTCTGATGACATTTCCAACATTTTTCGGATTTATTCTTGAATATTCTTGCTATTCTTGTCGGAGGAAAATGCCACCTGTAAAACATCTTATACAAATTTTCTTTATATGCTGTTGACATTGTCATTTTATAATTTTAAGACCACAATTTTTGCCATTTCTCTAAATCAATCCCATATCCAAAATTCTTCCCCCAAGCAATCATAGTTTCTTTAACTTGCTCTTCTTCTAGTTTAATTTCTAATAGATATCCATACAATTTTTTAATCACCTTTTCATCAGTACCTGTCAAAATCTTATCTAAGTCAATCAGTTTATCATAGAAACCTTCTGTTTTAGAATCTTTATCATACCTTGAATGTATTTGCACATATGAAAACCAATTCATCTTTATACCTTGTTCCTCTAGTTTTTGCATAGATTTAAGTTCACCCTTTTCATTCAGTATTTCACCATATCTAACTGTTTGTTCCTTTTTTTATATTATAGGATACGAGAATGCTTCAATAGTCGATAACCAGACTGGAATTTTCAAATAACAGGTGGGAGCTGGCGTCGCGACGATACGGCATGTGATCTTGGAGGTCTGAGATCACTGCCGATATCTTTGCTCCTGGATGGTCCTATCAGATCTAAACCATCCCGAAGAGATGGTGAAAGTGAAGAGCACATCCTGTTGATCCCAGGGATACCGCAAAGTCCCTGGTAGATCCAGGAGAAGCTCTTCTTGCCAGCGGCAAAGAGGCAGCCATTAAAGCTGCTGAAGTTGGGACAGCTCTGAAACGGAAGAGAGCAGAAAGAGAAAGTGTGCCGGTTTGGTGAGAACCTTTTTTTTTACTCTAAGATCTGAAAGGACACCCTAAGGAAAAGAAAGAATCTGTAAAAGTTTTGACAGAAGTGATTAAGCAGCGATTTTAAACAGGAATGTCAAAGTAATGGGTTTTGTTTTTTTTCTCATTGTTGGATTTTCTATATACGATCTTGTATTTTGAAACTGGACTTGTTTTTTCGTTCATATCTATCTATTTTTTTTCTTCTCCTTTTTGATTTTGTAATATTTTAGGCTAGAGGCTCCCTTTAGTTAATTCATTTTTAAAAAAATATCTTTTTTTAAAAAAAATAACTCTCATTATATTCTGCTCGGAAAAGGAGGGGGAAAGTGAGAGCAAAGAAACTTTGTAACACTGCCAACTAGAGGCTTGAAAATATTCTTTCCCTGTGACCAGACAAAGCTGAGAAAGAAAGAACTGAGACTCTTTTTCAAGGACATTGCTATTTGATAAGAGGGAAGAGCATGAGAGAGTATTATTGCAGGTGCTCTTCTGGGTTTCTATCAACAGCTGGAGTGTGGTGTTGAAATATGGGGGGGGTGATAAGTTTTTTGGAGAAGAGAGTTATAATAAGAGCCTTGGATAATTAAATAAAGTGCAGTGTGCCCTTTTTACTTTTCCCAAGTTGTGCTATCCCTCCTCACCAGCTTTATTGTATTTTTTAATCTTTTTTTTTTTTAATAACTGTTTTGGTTTTTGGCTTTGTTGGAGCTTGTCTTTGTTTTTCTTTCTTTCTTTTTTCATTTTTGGAAGTCCAATCTCTACGTTTGCTTTTTATTTTAAAGGGAAAGCATTAAAAGCCTTTTTTTCCCCTTTCCTGGTATTTTTGTTTTTTCATCTACTTTTTGGTTTATTCTTATGTACTTTTTTCTATTTGAGACCTTTCAATTGGATTAAGGTGTTGAAGAACCTGAAGAATCTTTCCCTTTTCTTTTTTCTTTTCTTTTTAAGCTCTTATTCTTTATCCTACTATTGATTGGATTAAGGTATACAAGAACCTGAATAAATTTTGTCCTCTCTTTTTTTTCTTTTCTTTTTTTCTTTTATTATTATTATTATTGGGCTTCTTTTTTTTTACTATTTTTATTTTGAATTATAATTGGTTACTTCACAATTGGATTAAGGTTTAGAAGAACCTGAAGTTTTTGAATTGCTTAAAATGAGTAGGAAATTTACAGCTCCTGGTTCTTCAATGTCTACTTCTTCCTCTCCACCATCTGGAGGACAACGTTCAATACAGACAATGTTAAAGCAAGAAAAAGAACAAGAAAAAGTGACTCTGCAGATGATTATGCAAGGAATTCAAAATATTCAAGCAAGATCAGAGAATATTGAAAAGAGAATAGAGAACATCGAACAAAGAACAGAGAACATTGAACAAAGAACTGAGAGCATTGAACAAAGAATAGGGAAAACTGATGAAAAAGTGGAGAACATCCAACAAATGATGTTGAAGTATGATGAGAGATTCCAAAAAATTGAAGAAGAAGATAAAAAAAGAGACAAGAAGATTGGAGATATTGATAATAGATTAACGGTGGTTGAACAAGATAAAAGTAGTATGTTGAGATGGGAGATGGATAGATCAGAATTCTATCTTAGATTCCAAAACGTAGAGGAAGAAAAAAGACAAAACCTAGCTGAGATAATGATAGAAATACTGGCTGAAGCTTTGGAAATAACTCAAGAGAAGATGATGGATGGAATAGATGAGGTTTATCGAGTTTTCACAAGATATGCGATGAGAAATAGCTTACCAAGAGAAGTTCACATTAGATTTACAAAGAAAGCTATTAAAATGCATATATTACAAGTGGCAAAAGAGAAAACATTGAAATACAAAGACAAGGAGATTGTGGTCTTTAAACAAATACCCAGAAGAGTGAGAGATATGAGAAGAGAATACCGATTCCTGACTAAAATGCTATTTAAAAAAGAGGTGAATTATAGATGGCTGATTCCAGAAGGTTTAATGTTCACATGGCAAGAACAGAGACACAGAATTGACTCAACTGAGAAAGCGGAATTATTTTATACATAATTTTTTGGAAGGAAAGAGGAAGAGGCAAAAAAAGAGATCTCATTAATTGAATTCCAAGAGGACTGCCAAATGACTGAAAAAGAAGAATGTGCAGTAGGTGGAAAGGTGGAAGCCAAAGAACAATGTGAATTAAGATCTACGAGAGCTACTAAACCTAACTATAAAATATAACCATGGAAGAGAAAAAATTGATTACAATTAATATAAATGGACTTAACTCAGCTGTTAAAAGAAGGAAAACCTTTCATAAATTGGAGAAATTAAAATTTGATATAATCTGTCTACAAGAAGTACATATTAAAGAACAATATGAACAATTGTTGGTACAGCCAAAATTAGGGAAAATATTTACTTCCTTGACCCAATGTAAGAAAAGAGGAGTGGTTTTATATATCAAAGAGACCACCCCAGTAAATTGATCTATACTGATGATGATGGAAGAATACTAATGGTGGAGATAATGGACAATAATATGAAAACACTCCTGATTGCAATATATGCTCCGAATGACAAACAAGAAGAATTCTACAAAAAACTACATATGAAAATAATTGAACTGGACTATGCTAATATAGTTATGATGGGAGATTTTAATGGAATTGTAGACAACAAATTGGACTATACAGCACAGAAAACAACAAAGCAAAACAGAAAGACTCTCCCTAAATCTTTTTTTAAAATGGTAGATGAAATAAACTTAAAAGATACATGGAGAGAAAGAAATGCTAAAACTAAACAATATACCTTCTATTCAAATAGACACTTATCATGGTCCAGAATAGATATGATATGGATTTCAACAGAGTTAATACCTAACATTCAAGAAATAAATATTGAAACAAGTACTTGGGCAGACCACAATCCAATGACAATTTATTTTATTTATTTATTTATTTATTTGATTTGCCAATTGTTTACAAGATAATAAGTATAAATGTATACATAGTTGTGAATACATGAAATGGGTACATATAAGAAAAATAAAAGAATAAGAGAAACAATAGGACAGGGATGGTAGGCACGTTGGTGCGCTTATGCACGCCCCCTACAGGCCTCTTAGGAAAGGGGTGAGGTCAATAGTAGACAGTCTAAGGTTAAAGTTTTTGGGGTTTGGGGAAGAAACTACAGAGTCGGGTAGAGTATTCCAGACATTGACCACTCTATTGCTGAAGTCGTATTTCCTGCAATCAAGTTTGGTGCGGTTTACTTTGAGTTTGTATCTATTGTGTGCTCTTGTGTTGTTATGGTTGAAGCTGAAGTATTCATTGACAGGTAGGACATTGCAATGTATGATTTTATATACCATGCTTAAGTCAGACCGAAGACGGCGAATTCAAGGTTTTCTAGTTCTAGAATTTCAAGTCTGGTGGCATAAGGTATTCTACAACGAGTAGAGGAGTGGAGAACTCTTCTTGTGAAATATTTCTGGACTTTCTCAATTGTGCTAATATCAGATACGTAATGTGGGTTCCAGACTGATGAACTGTATTCGAGTATTGGTCTAGCAAATGTTTTGTATGCTCTGGTTAGTAGTGTGATATTACCAGAGAAAAGCTACGTAGGATTAGGTTAACAACTCTTAATGCCTTTTGGCTATGTAGTTGCAGTGGGCTCTAGCACTTAGATCATTAGAGGTGAGTATTCCAAGGTCCTTTACAGAGCATGGGTCATCAACAAGATCTTGACTATTCAGCTTGTATTTTATTTTCTGATTTTATTTGCCAATATGTAAGACAGAGCATTTATTTGTTGAGATTTGAAGTTGCCATTTGTTTGACCATTCTGATACATAGTCAAGATCTTTTTGTAGGGTCGCAGTATTGTCTGTGATATTGAACAGCTTTACATCATCAGCGAAGAGAACGCAATTGCTCTTAATATGATCACAGAGGTCGTTTATGTAGAGTATGAAGAGAGTTGGTCCTAGAACACTGCCTTGGGGAACACCACTATTGACAGGTACTGGATTTGATAGGACGCTCCCGATTTTGACCATTTGTTGTCTGTTTGACAGGAATGCTTCTATCCAGTTATTCAGTTGTCCAGAGATACCATATGATTTTATTTTTAGGAGTAGTTTGTCATGTACCACTGAATCAAAGGCTTTACAGAAGTCTATGTAGATTGCGTCTATTGCTTTGCCCTGGTCGAGTTGTGTCGTCCATATGTTTTTGCAGTGTAAGAGTTGCAGATTACAGGATAGTTTTTTTCTGAAACCAAATTGTTTATTGGAGAGTAGGTTATTTGTCTCTAAGTGGAGGATGATGGATTGGTTAATAATTGATTCCATGACTTTACAGGTGACGAGCATAAGGAGATTGGCCTGTAATTTTCAACTAGGCTTGGGTCTCCCTTTTTGAAGATGGGGATGACTGTGGCTTGTGACCATAGGTTAGGCAAGGAGCTGGTTCTGAAAGATTTTTCAAAGATTATGCTTAGAGGTTTGGCTATGACAGTGGATAGCTTTCTTAAAAAGTAGGCACATATTCCATCCGGTCCAATAGATAGAGATGGTTTTAGATTGCGTAGTGCTTTTTCAACATTGTCTTCTGTGAAATCGATATGTATTGGATCATTGTTGTTATCTGTGGTACGGCTAGGAAATACTGGGCATGATCCATTGCTGTTTACAAATACTGAGCCGAAGAATGTGTTAAAGATGTTGGCTTTAATGGTGTCGTCGTTGCAGTCTTTACCATCAGGTCCTATCAAGGGAGGGATGGACCTTGAGTCTTTTAGTTTGTTGTTTACAAAATTGTAAAAAGCACAGGTGGAATTGGTGCTTAGAAGGTTTTCCTCTTGTTTAATGTGATAATTGGTGCATTCGGTCTTTATCTGGTGGCATAAATTTTTGTATCGGTTTTTGAAATTGGCAACGTGACCAGATTTGTTTTTCCGCCAGAGTGATCTCTTTTTGGATTGAAGTTTCCTTATTGATATGGGTAATCTGCTTTTTTGTTTTGTTTTGGGAGTTGTTGTTGGTACATATAGTTTGATGACTCTTTTGACTTCAAGTAAAAATATGTTGTAATGGTCTTCAACAGTATTGCATCCAGTGAATCGAGATTGCCAATCAAGGGATGAGAGATCATTGTGTATAAGATCATAGTTGCCTTTTTTGAAGTTACAATTGGGGATTACATCATTGTGGTGATTTTTGTGTGGACGTATGTTGAGACAAAAGTCAATCATATTGTGGTCACTACTGAAAAGGGTTCTTTAGTTTGTATTCCGTAAATTAAATTCAAACTATTGCAGAAGATGAAATCGAGGCAGTTGTTTAGTCTAGTGTTGTTGGTTACTAGTTGTTCCAGTCCCAGATTTGTAATAGCATTGTAGAAGGTTGTGTGTATGATTTCAGTTGTACAATCATTTAGGGTCCAGTCAATATGAGGTAGATTGAAATCACCAAGAAAGATAAAAGGGTATGGGCAGAATGCAGCCCATGTTAGTAATGTATTTAGCTTGTTTACATGTTCGATGTCATAATCAGGTGCTCTGTAACATAGTAAGAATCGAATTGTGATATTTAAGGATAGTTCACAGATGATGGTCTCAGGAAGAGCAAGCTCCTGGGTAACTTGGATATTTTTTAGATGTAAGGATTTTTTATAGAAGATAGCAACACCACCTCCTCGACGATTTTCACGATCTGATCGGTAAACATGATAGTCTCTTACTGTGGTAATGGAGTCGGTGAGAGATGCATTGAGCCATGTTTCACAGACAAATATAATGTCGAAGTTAACCCTATTTAGGAGGATGAGAAATTCAGGTATTTTAATCACGAGGCTTCTTGCATTGAGTAGTTTGCATTTAAGGCCGGCAGTAGTTGGAATTGAGGTAGTTGGGGCGTGCGTGCCTAGTCTTGGGTGATGGTGGATCGGTTGAGGTAGGGTTGTGGTTGAGGGTAAAAGCTGAGTATTGGGTTGCGTGGCTTACTTTTGATACAGTCAGCATGGTAGTCAATGTACAGGTCCTTCTCTTCATTGTCTAGACGGTTTTTGAGTTCAATGCGGAGTACACGGGAGCGGGCACGTTGCTGTATGGTTAGGTCAGGGCGGCAATGGAGGTTCTTATGGTTGGTGTTGGTTTTGGCGAGTGAGTTTATAGTATAAATGAATTTACATTTGCTTGATTTATTTTTGCAAATGACTCTGCACAGGCGTGGGGCCACAGAGCCGTCACTGTTATTGAGCTCTCGGCCAATGCGTGAAATGTCAAGTATTTCATCAGCGGAGATGGTTGATGCTTGATAATCCCTGATGATGTTTCGGACAGTTGTGATGTCATCATTGTTATTGGTGACCTCTAGACCAAATAAGATGGCGTTTGGACGTTTCTCGTTCACGCTCAACAGCTTCTCTGATGAGGATTGGGATATCAATATTTGTCTGGGTTGTGTTTATTTGTGGATTGGGTTTTGGATTGGGTTGTGGTTGTTGGGTAGAGATGTGGTTTGTAGCTATTGGAAGTTCAGGTTTTTGCGTTGTTTTTTTTTTTCAAGGTTGGATATTCTTTCTTTTACGGCGTCCAGGGATGCTACTATGGTTTCAATGGTATCAATTCTTTCCAACAGATCCAGTTTGGGTTTGCATGGTTTGCAGAGATATGGAAACTCATTGGATGATTCCAGGTATTGAATAAATTGCTTGGTTAATCCCAAGCAGTCATGATGAGTGTATTTCTTACACAGAGAACATTTGATGGAGTTTTCATTATCCTTTAGATTTTTGTAGCATTTAAGGCATGTGCAGGAGTCTTGTGTATCATTGGTGGGAATTATGTTCTCTGTAGGTAGTGCTTTGGCATAGGATTTTTTTCTTGGCATGATAGGTTTGTTAAGATGGTACATTGATTAAATTAATTAATGGAACAATATCACACCAATCAATCAATTGCAGTAATCTCTCTAGTCAGATAATATTTCTGGGCAACAATCAGCCTAATCAATTAAATATTCTAAACACTAATCAATTAATTACACTAATCATACACAATTAAATGGAAAGGACAAAAAAGAAGATCTAGATGGATGTTAAATAATACTATTTTAAATGAAAAAGACTTCACACAGTGGATGGAGAAAGAATTGGCCTTTTTCTTTAGAGAAAACAAAAAAGAAGATACATCAATTCAGAATGTATGGGATACAATGAAGGCATATGTTAGAGGCTTGATAATAGACTATACAAGGAAAAGGAATACTATGAAAAGGCTAGCCTCTAAGGCCCTAGAGGACGAGCATAAAAGACTTGAAAAAGAGCTACAGAAAATGCCACAGAAAAAGGACATCAAGCTAAAAATGGATATAATTAAACACAAAATGGGTCAAATAGAAAAAGAAGAATTAGCACAGAAAATTAGAGGTGCTAAACAGAACTACTTTGAAGATGCAAACAAACCAGGTAGATGGTTAGCATACAAATTGAGAAAGGAGAAAGAATCAAGGAAAATATTACAATTAATAGATGACCAAGGCCAAGTTTGCAATGGTAGCAAAAAGAGAAGAAGGAAATCATTCGAGATTTCTATGGGAAATTATATATGCAAGATAATATTGATGAAGAAAAAGTTAAGCAGTACTTACAGAATGCTAATTTACCTCAGATACCTAAAGAGACTGAAAAAATGTTAGAAAGCAACATAACAATGATGGAGTTAACTGAAGCACTCAAGAAGCAAAATAATGGAAAGGCACCAGGCCCAGATGGACTTCTGGCAGAATTTTATAAAACATTACAAGAATTGTTGAATCTTCCATTGCTAGAAGTTATGAATGAAGTTATGTTAAAGAAGAAGATACCTAAATCATGGTCAGAAGCCTATATTACACTTATTCCTAAAGAGGAGGCCGATCCATTACAAATTAAGAACTATAGACCCATTTCTTTACTAAATGCAGATTACAAAATCTTTGCTTCAATATTGGCAGAAAGACTAAAAAACTATTTAAATAATTGTATCCATCCTGATCAAAATGGATTTCTGCCAAAGAGACAAATTAAAGACAATATGAGAGTAATCTTGGACACCTTGGAATACTATGAGGCACATCCTGAAAAACAAATGGCTCTGATATTTCTAGATGCACAGAAGGCATTTGATAATGTGAATTGGCGATTCATGTTATTACTGTTGGAACAGATGGGTTTTGCTAGAAAATTCATCCAAGCAATAGAAGCTATATACTATAAGCAAACGGCAAAGGTAATGATAGAGGGAGAGTTGACAGACTCGATTAATATAAGAAAAGGAACAAGACAAGGGTGCCCACTATCACCTTTGTTGTTTGTGTTAACTTTGGAAGTGTTAAACAGAAATATTAGAGATGAAAAGAATATAAAAGGGATGAAAATTTAAAAGGAAGAATTTAAGTTGCAAGCATTTGCGGATGATCTGGTTTTCATTTTAGAAGACCCTTTAGAAACAGCATCAAAATTGATAGAAAAGATAGAGACATATGGAAAGGTGGCTGGTTTGAAAAAAAATAAAGATAAGACAAAGATTTTGACAAAGAATATGATATTAAGACAAAAGGAAGAACTGGCAGACCTATTGAAAATTTAAGTCACAAATAAGATCAAGTACTTGGGGATATATTTGACAGCAAGATGTAGTACATTAAAAGTGAATAGTTATATTAAACTTAAACAGCGGATAGCACTAGATTTGGTGAAATGGGAAAACTTACAACTCTCACTAATAGGGAGAATCTCAACAATCAAGATGAATATATTACCCAGAATTTTATATTTGTTTCAAACAATTCCAATTAGGCTTGGAAAATACTATTTTGAAGATTTAAATAAAATTGTGTTGAAATATATATGGCAAGGTAAGAAAGCGAGAATAAAGTTAAAATTTTTGCAAGATGCTAGAATTAGAGGAGGATTTGGTTTGCCTAATTAGGAATTGTACTACCAAGCTACAAATCTGATGTGGGTTAAGGAATGGATAACACTATGAAATGCTAGATTGTTGACATTAGAAGGACATGATTTTTTGTTGGGGTGGCATGCTTTTTTATGGTACAAAGGAACTAAAACACAGGGGTATTTTAGAAGACATTATATACGGGAGTCTCTGTGGTTAAACTGGGAGAAGATTAAAAACTAAATTAACATTGTTGGTCTCTTATAAAGAGAATATATAAAAAATGTTTTACCGCTGACACCTCCCATCAGCCAGAATAACCAAAATGTTTCCAATATGATACCCAAACATTGGAGATGCAATCATAACCAGAGAACATACTTTCATATGTGGTGGACGTGCCATCATGCACAGAGATACTGGCAAAAAATCAGATCATGGTTAGGGGAAATAATGAAACAGAGAGTGAAATTTAAACCAGAAATCTTTTATTAGGAATATTGGAACCTAACATGTACAGAAAATACCAATATTTGATGCTCCATATCATAATGGCAGCCAGAATTCCCCCCCCCCCCCAAATTGGAAGCAGTCTACAACGACCCCAGAAGTCAATGCACAGAGATGGATAGATTAACAAAATTATTGAAGGATAAAGAAGAAGGAGAATATTATAAAATATGGGATGTTTGGTATGAATGGATAAGAATAAGATGCAAAGGCATCAAATGATCTATGTAATACTATAAAACTCTAAAACAATAAGGTTTTTGTGTAAATAAATGTAAATAAAAATGTATAGATGTATAAAATGCCTAGAATGATGAAGAATCAAGTACAGAGAGGCATAACATGTTAATAGAAGATATTTACAATGTAAACACTGCTATAGTAACATTGTAAAGTGTGAAAATTTGTTTTTAAATGTTAAAACATTGAATAAATAAAATTTATTAAAAAAAGAAATAAGCAATTAAATAAATAAGGAATATATAATTTAGAAAGTTAGAGGTATATACATAAGAACAAATGGGAGTATAGAATACGCACTGAAATAACAATTGAAAAGTAAGCACTGTCAAAATGGATTGTAATATACACAATTTCATTTTAAATATTTGTATTGTATTTTGTATTTTAAAGTTTTACATTTTCAATAAAGCTTTTTCGAAAAAAAAATTCATTACTATAAAATTTTGGAATGATTGTGGATTTATTTCATATTTTAAAAAATTCTTTGCTTAAAGAAACATCCTTTATAACTTGTCTCATTCTCTGTCACTACATCTCTATATTTCAGCTTCATTCTTTTCTAAAAGGTATTACATTCAATAACAGTGTTGGTGAAAATATCTCCCTTCATAAAAATGGAGAAATCATTGGTGGATTTGATATTATCAACTGGATCACATTCCCAAACCAGTCCTTTCTTAGGGCCAAAGTCAGAATGGTAGATCCCACAGTTCCACCAAACAAGTTCTTCAATATTTCCATAGATTCCATCATGTGGCCAGCAGGCTTTAATAATGTTAGTTATTTGAATCTAGATTGATCAGCCTTCATTTATGTAGCATAAAATATATTTCCCTATGAAATTATCATAAAATCATTTTTAAATAACCTAGGTACAAATATCCTAGAGAAGGGAAAAATATCTGTAAGAATGCTTACTTTTCTAGTAGCTGGTTTACAATCTTGCACTTTTTATTTTGTTATCCTGTTAATTATGGACAATCAATTTGCTGATTTTGATGTAAAAGATGCAGTTTGGTGTACTAGTTTTCATCAATCTAGTGACATCAAAATTAACAAATTGAGAAAATTTATTTAATCAGTATAAAAATAGCTTTTAGATAGTGGAGATGATGGTTATAGAAAAGCCGCCATTACCAACCATGATAGATATTAAATGAATTTGTTTCAGAAAAAAATACATCTCACATTGATATCCTCACATTACTTTTGCTTATCAATATATATTTTATTCTGTTAATTCTACAGTAACAGTATCTGTCCAAGCACTTCCTTTCCCTCTGCATCTAAAAATATTCTTCTTCATTTATTGATAGGCATTACCTCTATCATTATGTAATGATCCTTGTGGAGCAGGATACAGCAAAGCCAAAAAAGAAGGGCAATCCGTTTGGCGGTTTCTTGTGTATTGGCCAAAACATTTGTTGTGGTTCTAGCATTCATGGCCATCAAACCTGGATCCAAATTGAGGAATTGGGTGGGTAGAAAAATAATCAATTACATTATTCTTCCCTGCTCCCTTGTTCAATTAATTTTTTGTGCTGCGTAGCTGATAATGTCACCACCCAGATTTTGATGCACACTCAATTTCTGAAGAACTCATCCTAGACTGTAATGAGGACTCGGTCATGTTCTGCTGTATTTTGGGCTTTATGAGTTTTCTTGCTCTGCTTAGCTTCTCTGCTGCTTTTCTAGCTAGGAAGTTACCTGACCCTTTCAATGAGGCTAAATTCATCAGCTTCAGCATGTTGATCTTCTGCAGTGTTTGGTTGTGCTTTATCCCAACCTATCTAAGCACAAGGAGAAAATATGTATTGGCTATGGGGATCTTCTCCATGATCTCCTCCAGTGCTGGATGATTGGCGTGCATCTTTTTTCCCAAGTGTTTTATCATTCTGATGAGACCTGAATTGAACAATAAACATCATCCCATGAGAAGATAGTTTTGAACCTTTGTCTGTTTGCCTGTGGTTTTGTATATATACCCATACATTTTGATGGTTCTTGGAAGTATTTCTGTTGGGAGAATTTTTGTTTGGTAGAACAGTGGAGATCAGGAGAGGGACCCTACTTTTGCTCCTCTTATATCCTATTTTGGCCAGGTCATTCATTCATTCATTCATTCATTCATTCATTCATTCACTGTGTGTTTGTGTGTCTGTGTGACCATATAAAACTATGTTTCATTGCATATAAAACCATGTTCCAAACTATGTACTTTGGAATCTAGAATCTATTTTATCTCATACTGTTATCCCCTCAATTACAAGTAGCTTGGGGGCTGCCCAGTCTACTGGCCTCAGCTGTGAGCTTGCAGCTGGCTTTAGCAAACTACAATGGAAGATCGGGTTCACCTTCCCCAAATGTTGGGGAAATTTTGATTGTACTGTCACAGGATTGAATATTTTTACTTTGGGGAATGGACCCACAAATTTTGGATCCAATTTCCTGAAGGCCAATTTTAGTTTTAGATATTTGGTAGACAGGTAAGCCTTGTTTCCCACTTGGAATTGCAATTGGAGAGATTGACATTTTTCTGTCTGTCTTTTATATGTTTTTGCTGCTTCCCTCAATGTGCGCTTGGTGTTTCCCATGGCCTCTTTAAGAGATTCCATCCATCCATTTAATACATGGATGAGGGGGGTGTTTCCCTGGGTAATTTGCGCATGGGAACAAATTACATTCTGGATGTGATTTGGAAAGGTCACAGTTCTGTACTGCTATGTACTACAATATTGCATGCCACATCTCTAAACAGCAGAAGTTCTGCCCAATCGGACTGTTGATAATTCACATAGCACTTCAAATATTGTTCTGTCATGGCATTAGCTCATTTTACCATGCCATTCGTGCTCAGAAGAAATATTGAGCCCCTGCAGAACTTTGACATGATTTGGACCTTCCTGTCTTATATAATTCTGCAGTGGACCATGCAGTCTATAAATATGCTTAATAAACAGTCTAGCCAGCTTCTTTGCTGATGGGAGCCCTAGGCAGGCAATCAAATGGGCTTGTTTGAAAAGAAATCTTTCACGGTCCTCAAAGTGGCTCCAGAGCTCCTAAAGAAATTATCAACATTTTCTAGGTCAGGAGCCTCTTCATCATGAAGCTGGGTCACCCATTCCCTTTTTTGCCAAAAAGTTTGTTATTTTTAACAACAAACCTAGAGAAACATAAACATATAACAACAAATAAAATCATTTTTCAATTATACAGTGTGTCATTTGGTACATATTTCTTGTGCACAATATCTATAGTCTTTTCCTCTTAGGTTTACATTCTTATTGCATTAATTAACTTCCATGTCATATTATATTATTATTACAATTCTAGCTGCAGTTAAAACATTAATAATCAGGTATGTCAATTCTCTGTTATAACCTTCAGATAAAATTCCCAATAAAAATGTCTCTGGTTTTAAGTCTATATGCTGTTTTGTCATTTTTTTCTAGCCACGTGTGTATTTTAGTCCAATATCTTTCAGCTTCCACACATGTCCACCACATAGGGTAATATAATCCAGGTATATGATGACATTTCAAACATTTGCCGATTTATTTTTGAACATTTTTGCTATTCTTACTGGGGTAGATGCCACCTGTAAAATATCTTACACAAATATGTTCCATTTTGAAAACAATTGGATACACAAATGCCTCTGTTGTTGATAACCAGACTGGTATTTTCATACAATGTTGTTTCGAATTTTCTTCCATGTTGACAATAAAGCATCTCCTAAAATACCCATGTACTTTGCTTTCCTTTTCCATAAAAATGCATGCCACCCCAATTGTAAATCATGACCTTCCAGTGTTAACAATCTAGTATTTCTCAAAATGATCTATTCTTTCATCCACATCAATGTAACTGACTGGTAGTATAATTCCCAATTGAGTAGTCCAAAACCTCCTCTCATCCTGTAGCAATTCTAATTTAATTCTTGTCTTCTTTCCCTGCCATATATATTTCAACATTATTTTGTTTAAATCCTCAAAGTATTCTTTCCCTAGATTAATTGGAATCATCTGAAACAAATATAATATCCTTGGTAGTATATTCATTTTGATTATAGATATTCTCCCTATTAGAGATAATTGTAGATTTCCCCATTTTTCCAGATCTGTTGCAATCTGTTGTTTAGTTTATAGTAATTATCTTCCTTTAGTGTTCCACATCTTGCTGTCATCTATATTCCCAAGTATTTCACTTTGTTTGTGATCTGTATATTCAATCTGTCAGTCATTTCTTTCCTTTGTTTTTCTGTCATATTCTTAACTAAAATCTTAGTTTTATCTTTATTTATTTTTAATCCTGCCACCTATCCATATTCTTCAAAATTTTCAATCAATTTAGATGCTGTTTCCAATGGTTCTTCCAATATGATGACCAGATCATCTGCAAATGTTTGTAATTTATATTCCTCCTTTTTTATTTTCATTCCCTTTATTTCCTTGTTTTTAACTAATATTTCTGTTTAATACTTTCAGAGTCAATACAAATAACAGTGGCAACAGAGGACATTCTTGTCTAGTTCCTTTTTTAATATTGATATTATCTGTCAACTCTCCATTTATCATTACTTTTGCAGATTGTTTATGATATATTAATTGCCTTAATTGCCTTAATAAATCTTTCTCCAAAACCCATCTCTTCCATTTGCAATAACATAAATTGCCAATTTACATTATCAAAGGCTTTTTGTGCATCTAAGAATACCAAGGCCATTTGCTTCTCTGGGTGTGTTTCATAGTTTTCCAATGTATTCAAGATTATCCTCATATTATCTTTTATTTGCCTTTTAGGAAGAAATCCATTTTGATCAGTATGTTTAAATAAATACATACTTTATTTATAAAATACCTTTTAAGTCTTTCTGCCATTATTGAAATGAATATTTTGTAGTCTGCATTCAGCAGGGATAAAGGTCTATAGTTTTTTATTTGTTGTAAGTCGGTATCTTCTTTTGGTATAAGAGTAATATAAGCCTCTGTCCATGAATTAGGTAATTTAGTTTTTGGCAAAACATCATTCATTACTTCAAGCATTATAGTGTTTAAAGATTCCTGCAAGGTCTTATAGAATTCTAGTGGTAGCCCATCTGGGCCTAGGTCACCCATTCCTATGCTTCTCCCTTCAGGCTGTCAGTGAGGATAGAAACAATTTCATGGTCATCTTGATATCTGTCCCCATAGCGGTCAGTGTGAGCCCATGCTCAATTTTGGAAAAAGACCAGCTTGTCCAGGCTTCCATTGAACACTGCTTAGAAGTATAGCATGGCTTCTCTACATGGTAGTGGCATAGCTGGCAGTAGCATGGCTGATGGTTGAGGTGCAACTGGTGGGCCTGGAATCCAATGGGACTGGACTTGGGCCCAGTCCTGCCCAGGGTAATATGCCCAACTGAAGGACACTTCCCTGGCTGGCAGCAACTATGGCTGGTCTTCTGAAGATGGGTGGGTTCCGATAGGAACTGAGTCTCAACCAAGTAGACAGTGGCTGGGGAGGGCTAATAGATCAGGTTACTGGTAGAGTTGATTAGTCCCTCCTGGGCAGACTCGGCTGTATCCTGGACTGCACAGTTTGCAGGTATTGCAGCACAGCACCTTTAGTAGATCGGTCTCCATGCACAAGGAATGTAAAAGTTGGCTGACCAAAGCTGCTATTGTATGACTGGTACACTGCTGCTGGCCAATGCTACTGAGGTCTGCTCAACCCTCTGGGGAAATCCCTTCAGGGTCTGGCTGTGAGCCTGGTACTTCCATTCCCCCAACTCATTTGAGTCCAAGGGTTCTGTCCAGAGGTGGCTTTCAGCAGGTTCTGACCACCTCTGGAGAACTGGTAGTGAAAATTTTGAGGAGTTTGGAGAACTGGCAAATACCACCTTTGACTAGCCCCACCCCCATTTATTCTCTGCCTCCTGAATCCCAGCTGATTGGCTGGGTCTTCTTTTGTTACCCTGCACAGGAGAATGGAGCTGGGAAGCAGGTTAGAGGGGTGGGGAGGGAATGGGATTTTGCAGTAACCTTCCCCTGCCACGCCCACTAAGCCATGCCATGCCCACCATGCCATGCCCAAGAACCAGTAGTAAATTTTTTTGAATCCCACCACTGGGTCCCATGTATATCCACTCCAAGATCATCATTCTCGCTTCCCTCATGGAGATGACCAATCTCTCCTACATCTGACCCTGAGAGCCTAGCTTAGCCTCCAGATCCTCCTCTGTTTGGTAAAACTCTTTGGAAACAAGGAATTGGAGTTGTTTCTTTGCTTGGGCCCCTAGCTGACATTCAACCTCAGCTGCAAATATGGCAGCTTGCTCAGGCATCGAAGGGAATGTCAGGGTTTTGATGATTCTCCCTCAGGCCTCACAAGTGCCTGTAGCTTATTCAGTCTCTTCCTCCATCTTCCCTGAATCTTTTTGCTTGCAATTATTGCTACTCAAAGGGCAACACACCAGTTACTGAAAGCAAAGATTCTTATATTTTTACCAAACACAAATAGGTATCTTTGAATCATTTTCTTCAATAAATACATGGATAAATATAATGTTTTTGATTAATTTGTTTAATTGGATTCTATTTCTTTAGTTTTAGGACTTGTGTAGAAAAGACATCCATGCCAGCTTGAAGGAAGTTTTCTTTACATTTGTTTTGTAACATTTAAAATAATCAAAATAATCAAGCTTATGTTTTGAAAGGTTTGATGTAATTGGGATTGTTCCATATTTAGACAGTGGTCAACCAGAAATTCCATGAGTATAGCTTCAGTGGAGAAGTGTAACAATACCAGAAGATGAAGAAATTTTTGGAAACAATATAGGTAGTCCTCAACTTACAACAGTTTGTTTAGTGAATGTTCAAAGTTACAATGGCATTGAAAGTAGTGACTTATAACTGTTTTCTAATGTACCAAGTAAATGTTAACCATACTTTATATCAATTTCTATTCCTGTATTTTCATCTTGCATCTTTATCTATCTAGGCAACTTTTTTCAATGTTAATAAAATCTTGATAAGAATAACTGCATATCATCACCTGGCATATTTTCTTTTGAGAAGCAATATACTTTTTATGAGTGGAAGAGCTCAGAATTCTTGGTTGTTATTATAATTAAACATTGGTTACTTGTTTCTCTCTTTTAAACCCAAGGGATGCCAACAAAAATGAAAAACAAAATGAAGGATATCATTACTATTCCCCATGATATTCCTACCACAGTTGGAAGCCACAAGCTCTGTCAGTTTATTCAATAGTATGTTGCACTGTCTATTTCTGTCTGAAAAACAGAAGAAGTTTGATCTGTCAAAACTATTTTGGCTCATGTTGCAGGCAGGCATTTGTATAGTAAAAGAAGCTATTCATGGAAGATGGTGATATTCATGCAATCATTGCTTCTATTAATGCCTCAAGTGGTCTGCAAGGAATCCATCCATTATTGTGAATTGGATGATCCTCTTCCTATTCATCACACATACCATCAGCTTGGAGATGTTAACATTGCTGGCATTATTTCTGTATTCTCAACATATTCTGATCCCATTGATTTCAGTCAACATCCTTCTCAGGGATTTCATGATAGACTTATGTAAGTACATCATCAATTTATTTTCAAGCTGTGGACCTTGCTGTTCAATCATATGATGATCAAAATGTTCTCTTGTAATAACAAAGACTCCATAAACAAGCACATTACATAGAAGGCCTTAGTTAATTTTCAATCAATTCCCATGTAAATTTGAAAGCTGAAGCTCTATTATAATAAATTAGATCTAGGTACTCAAAAATACAGATTTTGCTGAAGATTAATGTATGAAACCATAACTAAAACTAGTGGGAGGATATTTTTCCCATAACTTTTATCATTTCATACTTACAGTGCCATAATTAATCAATTTTCTTGTGGAGCTAAGCCATTTTTAGAAGATGGAGTTTGATATTGGGTCTTTTTCATGTATTTAAAAATAATTCTTATAATTTCAAGGCAGTGTTCATCTTGTCTGAAACTTAACTCCAGATTCTGGAGGAGTATATATGTGTTTTGGTCTAAATTCTCCAAAATTCTAGGCAAATAGTAAATATTTTTCAGTAAAATATATCAACTTATTATACTACCAAAAGCTTAAACATGTCATATTGTGAAACAGATCCTTTTTAATGGATTGTGTAATTTTTGCTACAGAATATTGTTTCAGAATTACCAGCACATCCTTGCCTTAGCCTTTGCAATCAGAAAGATCAATGAAAATACCCAGATCCTACCCAATGTCACTCTGGGCTTCCAGATTTATAACAGCAATTTCAGTCCAAGTTGGACTTATCTTGCCTCAATGATGCTTCTCTTAACTCAAGGCAGATTCATCCCGAACTACAATTGTGGTGTCACAAAACATTTGGCTGCAGTCATTGGGGGACCTGACATCTCTCTCCATATGGCAGCTCTTCTGTGCATCTACAAAGTCCCTCAGGTAAGATGTGTTGAGTTTGTATTGCACTACCTGAAGAAGCCTCAAGTGTTAGCTTTCATAATAAAGAGCATGGTTTAAATTCTAAACAGCCTTTTGATAGATGATCAGTTTTAGCTTGTTGCTAAAATATCCCCAAATAATATAAATAATATTGATAGAGTTTGGATTTAGCTTGTTGATGAAATAAACCCAACTAATATAAATATTGTGAGAGAGGTGAACCCCAGCTCTCGGGAAACCTTCTCATACTGCTGCAAAGTCCTTTTGCATCCTTTTGATATACACTCTATAATGAAGCTTTAAAGACAACTACTAATCCTTGTTGATGAACAAAACACCTTCGGCAGACAACAATCCACGTCTTGTAATTTTGTCAACATTTATTACAGCAATAAAGGTATGGAATGTAAGAAATCAAATATTTTCTTGGGCTAATAGCAAAGGTTTAAGGTATTCTAATTATTTAAGGTATTCTAATTAACTTGGGCAAATAGTCCATTTGGTTCAACACTCCAAATAAAAGTTTTAAAAAAAGAAAAAGGAAGAGTACCAATCACTGAATGGGGATAGAGAAAGGATGGAAATATACCTTAAAAACCAAATAGTGATTTATAATTATCAGGTGTCAGGATTCCAGCAATCACTGTTTTATGAGTTGACATCAGGCTTCCTAAAATTCCCAATAATTTATCTAGATAGTATATAGAGAGGAGAAATGAACATAACTGAAGGTGAGTGAACACAAAATTTGGGGATCCTTCTCCTCCTGATATAAGATCCATTTTTCCTCTAAACTTTGGGAAAACAATCTTCATTTCTTGTCCAGCAACTCTCTATTCTTCTCTGGGACAAGGAAGCAGTGCAGTATTCAATGTGTCTAGGTTTCCATTGAGAATAGGTTTCCATTCCCCCACCCCCACCCCTCTCTCTTTCTCTCTCTCTCTCACACAAAGCTGAATACCATACATGTAAGTACCCACAAAAACTTAAGAAAACAAATATTGCAGTGATGGGTGACAGTGGTGATCCCATAGGGGCTCCTTCAATTTGCTTGTTTCTTTGTCCTTTGTATATGAAATATGTGTTGGTTAAGCAGTGGTCTGTTAGTTCCATGAGGTGTTTGGGTGGTTGGTATTTATTTTTGATGATTTCAAGAGTTTCTTTTATTGGGACTTGTTTGAATAGTGAAACCACGTCAAAACTTACAAGTCCAAATAAAAGCAGCTGCTTGCACTGGCACGAAGCTGAAAGCACCAGCAAGGATGGCAAGTGGGACCTCGCTGAAACATCGCCAAGATACTCTTAATCTTACACCAGAAAAGACCTGAACACACCTAGACACACACACACACACACAAACACACACATGCACACACACACACACACATATATACATATATACATATGAGATTTCTGCCGACAACGTTGCTACAACTTTAAAAGCACAACTACAATGACGTTGGAAAATACCCAAACAAAGCTGAATGCCATACATGTAAGTACCCGCAAAAACTTAAGAAAACACACACACACACACACACACACACACACACACACACACACACACACACACACACACATATATATATATATATATATATATATATATATATATGTATGTATGTATGTATGTATGTATGTATGTATGTATGTATGTATGTATTATTCAGCTTTGTTTGGATATTTTCCCACGTCATTATAGTTGTGCTTTTAAAGTTGCAGCAACGTTTCAGCAGAATCTCATATATATGTATATGTATATGTATATTTAGTTTCTGCCATCATCAGGCTTCTGTATAGTGTTCGTCTGTGAGTCAGACTTTCACAGCCTTTTCTGTTTTAAATTTGGTGCTAACCTATGCTGTGCCAGAATGGTTTTTTCTTCATCCTGATTGGTTGGGAGTCTTGGTCTGTGTTTATTGGTCTTGGAGTTTGCTGTGTTCTGCTTGATTGGTGTTTCTTTATATATAAAGAGGAGAGAGCTCAAATACAGAGACAGCTCTGTAGTCCCAAACTAAAGAACTCTTTTCCAGCAGTGACCACAATATGATCAACTTTTGTCTCAACACACGCCCACACAAAAATCATCACAATGACGTAATCCCCAATTATACCTTCAAAAAAGGCAACTATTATCTTATAGACAACAATCTCTCATCTCTTGATTAGCAATCTCTATTCACTGGATGCAATACTGTTGAAGACCATTACAACATATTTTTACTTGAAGTCAAAAGAGTCATCAAACTATATGTACCAACAACAACTCCCAAAACAAAAACAAAAACAGATTACCCATAACAATAAGGACACTTCAATCCAAAAAGAGATCCCTCTGGCAGAAAAACATATCTGGTCACGTTGCCAATTTCAAAAGCCGATACAAAAATTTATGCCACCAGATAAAAACTGAATGCACCAATTATCACATTAAACAAGAAGAAAACCTTCTATGCACCAATTCCACCTGCGCTTTTTACAATTTTGTAAACAACAAACTAAAAGACCCAAGGTCCATCCCACCCCTGATAGGACCTAATGGTAAAGACTGCAACGACGATACCATTAAAGCCAACATCTTTAACACATTCTTTGCCTCAGTATTTGTAAACAGCAATGGATCATGCCCAGTATTTCCTAGCCGAATCACAGACAACTACAATGATCTAATACATATCGATTTTACAGAAGACAATGTTGAAAAAGCACTACGCAATCTAAAACCATCTCTATCTATTGGACTGGATGGAATATGTGCCTACTTCTTAAAAAAACTATCCACTGCCATAGCCAAACCTCTAAGCATAATCTTTGAAAAATCTTTCAGGACCAGCTCCTTGCCTAACCTATGGTCACAAGCCACTGTCATCCCCATCTTCAAAAAGGGAGACCCCAGCCTAGTTGAAAATTACAGACCAATCTCCTTATGCTGGGTCACCTGTAAAGTCACCTGTATTAACCAATCCATTATCCTCCACTTAGAGACAAACAACCTACTCTCTAATAAACAATTTGGTTTCAGGAAAAAAACTATCCTGTAATCTGCAACTCTTACACTGCAAAAACATATGGACTACACAACTCGATCAGGGCAAAGCAATAGACACAATCTACATAGACTTCTGTAAACCCTTTGATTCTGTGGTACACGACGAACTACTCCTAAAACTAAAATCTTATGGTATCTCTGGACAACTGCATAACTGGATAGAAGCATTCCTGTCAAACAGACAACAAATGGTCAAAATTGGGAGTGTCCTATCAAATTCTGTATCTGTCAATAGTGGTGTCCCCCAAAGCAGTGTTCTAGGACCAACTCTCTTCATACTGTACATAAATGACCTCTGTGATCATATTAAGAGCAACTGCGTTCTTTTCGCTGATGATGTAAAGCTGTTCAATACCACAGACAATACTGCTACCCTTCAAAAATATCTTGACTATGTATCAGAATGGTCAAATACGTGGCAACTTCAAATCTCAACAAATAAATGCTCTGTCTTACATATTGGCAAAAAAAAAATCAGAAAATAAAATACAAGCTGAATAGTCAAGATCTTGTTGATGATCCAAGCTCTGTAAAGGACCTTGGAATACTCATCTCTCATGATCTAAGTGCTATATACCACTGTAACTACATAACCAAAAAGGCATTAAGCGTTGTTAACCTAATCCTATGTAGCTTTTTCTATGGTAATATTACACTGCTAAGTAGAGCATACAAAATATTTGCTAGACCAATACTCGAATGCAGCTCATCAGTCTGGAACCCACATTACGTATCTGATATTAGCACAGTTGAGAAAGTCCAGAAATATTTCACAAGAAGTGTTCTCCACTCCTCTACTCGTTGCCACCAGACTTGAAATTCTAGACCTAGAAAACCTAGAACTACACCACCTTCGGTCTGATCTAAGTATGGTATATAAAATCATACATTGCAATGTCCTACCTGTCAATGGATACTTCAACTTCAACCATAACAACACAAGAGCACACAATAGATACAAACCCAAGGTTAACTGCACCAAACTTGATTGCAGGAAATACAACTGCAGCAACAGAATGGTCAATGTCTGGAATACTCTACCTGACTCTGTAGTTTCTTCCCCAAACCCCAAAAACTTTAACCTTAGACTGTCTACTATTGACCTCACCCCTTTCCTAAGAGGTCTGTAGGGGGCGTGCATAAGCGCACCAACATGCCTACCATCCCTGTCCTATTGTTTCTTTTATTTTTCTTATATGTACCTATTTCATGTATTCATAACTATGTATATACTTATACCTATTATCTTGTAAGCAATTGACAAATCAAATAAATAAATAAATAATATATATATAAAGAGAGAGAGAGAAAGAGAAAGAGAAGAAGGTTAGTTGGGGAGATCACTAAGTACCTTCCCCCCCCCCAAGAAGGACCCTTTGAGAGAGAGGGGGGAGAGAGAGAGAGATCCAAACTATTTTTAAAGAAATTTAACAAATGGAAAAAATTCAAGAAAAAAGAAAAAGAAAATAAATATGTAAATAAGTGACTTACAACTTTCATCACAATAAGTATAACTAAATTTAATAATAATTTTCCATTTCCATTGTAATATTTCCATTTGCATATTACAATGAAAAAAAATTAGCCCGCTTTATTGTAAACTTTTTTTTCATTTATACTTCTCTTTCAAATGTCAATACATTTTCATACATTCTATCAAATACCTGTTTATCATTTTTACTAGTACTACAGTTATGTTGGGAATGTCCAAATGCTTCCAGGTTGAAAAGATTGGATAGTGACATCTCCGTTACCCAGGGTTTGCCCAGTTAGGGGCATCCCTTTTAAGTTACCTACCAAAGTGGTATCCATTTATCTACTCACAGTAGCCCACATTCAAAGTGCTGAGTCAGGAGAAGTTGGAAACTGTGATGGGAGTTCAACCCATTGCTCAACAGCAAACATGAGCCCGCTGCTCAACCAATCATCCTAACTTCATGAGAACTATGAACTATGCTCTCTTTCATTTGTAGAGAATTCTAGTTTCAAAAGGTGGAAAAACAATTTCCCTACTTTAAATAATTCAAATAATTGTAACAGATTATTTATATATCTTCACCATTGATATCTACATCCTGCTGCCACTCCTTCTTTCCTTTTTTTATTTTACATTCTCCTTGACAAAATTCTAGTATTTCATGATGAAATACTATGACCACTCATGAAATAATACTACCACTACTCAGCAACAACTGGGTCTCAATTATGAGCCTGCCAATGATCAGCACAGCCTCTTAACTTCATGAGTGACTATGTTCCCTATTCTTTGTATAGAATTATACTTCAAGCTCAGTCTCAAAAGGTTGAACACCACATTTTTGCCAACTTTAAATATTACTACAGTTATTTATAGATTTTCACCATTGATGTCTATATCCTCTTGCCACATCTTCCCTTGATTTTTGTTTTACATTCTCCTTGACAAAATTCTAGTATCTCATGATGAATTAGCCATTTGTGTTTGCCCATTATTTTTCAGAAACACCTTTGTCCTGTCACCATAAGAAGCATTTTATAAAATATGGCTTTGTATCTATTCCATAGTCTCAATTATGTCTAACATAAGGATTTTTAACCTTAACTTTTTCATAACACAAATATGCATACCACCCAAATTTTAGGTCTTATCTTTTTAACTCCAAAAGCCATCTATTTTTCAGTCTACCAAATCTTTCATCCAAATCAAATGGCAAGCTGCAGAGTGCAATTTCAAAACAGGAAATCCCAATCTTCCCTTTCCTTTGCATTTTGTAATAACTTATGTTTAACTCCCTTTCTTTTCCTCTGGTATAGAAATTAAGGTACCATCTTCTACCATTGTAGAGGTGCATCAGCTGTCAAATAGGTACAGATTGAAACAAACACTTTTTAAGCAAGACATTCATTTTTATAACTGAACTTCTACTCAGTGTTGACAGTTGCTGCAAATTAAAATGAACTATGTAAAGCAAGAAAATGATTAACTAAGCCAGCATAAAGGTAAAGATTTTGCCTGTCCAGTCATGTTCATCATGAGGGAGTGGTTTTCAACTACTTTTCTTAGCCAAAGAAGTCAGCAGTCTGAAGACATTTATGTGGTCATGACTATCTGCCAGGATATATGGAATATGGTACCTTCTCCTACTTGCATATGCATGTTTTCAAACTGCTAGATGGATGGGATCTGGGAAAAGGAGATGAGTCATGCCACACTCAGATATCAAACCTGGGCTGTTAGCTTTCCACTGAGCCATTGCAGGTCACCAAACCAGCATAAAATTCTGAAAAGGAAAAAGTGAAGTATGTTAAAATTACAAGATGGAGAGATTATATTATTTTTGTGCAGACACACAAAAAGTATTTGATCAATATTATTCAAACATTTATAAATTCTTCCCTATCATTTTTCTTAGCTGACCTATGGCTCTGTTCCAGTCATGGAGAAAGAGACTCAAGCAGTTTACTTCCAACAAATGCTTCCAAATGAATCTCACCAACATAGAGGGCTCCTACAGCTATTGCTCTATTTTAGATGGATCTGGATTGGAGTTCTTGTGAATGATGAGAATGGAGAGAAATTTGTACAGGAGGTGTTTCCCATGTTCTCCCATCATGGCATCTGCTTTGATTTCATACAAGACTTCGCTAAGGTAGCTTTTTACAGTGATTTTATTGATATAGTAGATGAAGGACTCCAAATATACCAAGTTCTGATGAAAAGCACAGCCAATGTGATAATCTTGTATGGTGAAAGTAGGTCCATGTCTACCCTGAGAACATTCCTCCAATTTTCAGAAGTGGAGGATATTCCAAGGAAGGCAAAAATCTGGTTCATAACAGCTCCGACAGATTACACCTCAGTTTCCTTTCACACATCTTGGGATATCCACTTCCTGCAAGGTGCTTTATCCTTTGCAATTCACACAAAGGAGGTCCAAGATTTCCAGAAATTTATTGGAAGCATAAATCCAAGGAATAATCAGCATGATCATTTTCGGAAAGATTTTTGGGAACAGGTATTCAATTGTTTCTTCTCCCATTCTGTGGCAGAGAAACCTGTGAAAAAATGTACTGGATGGGAAAGGCTTGAGACCCTTCCTACGTCTGTGTTTGAGACACTCATGAGTGGCCAGAGCTACAACATTTACAATGCTGCCTATGCTGTGGCATATGCTTTGCAATCTCTGTATTTGTCCAAATCCAGACATAAAGCAAGAGTGGAAAAAGGAAGGAAACAATTTCATAATCAAGTGATGTGGCAGGTAAGACTTTGAGCAGAGAAATGCAGAAATCTGGATTTATATTCTTGCAGGCATCTGGTCTTTATAATTTAAATTATTCCATCCTCCACCATTCAGTCAGAACTGAAGAAGCTTGGTGGATGAGAAGCAAAGCATCTTTAAGGAAATACAAAATTAAGTTACCTTTTGAAAAAGCACCTTTGGGACAGTCTGATTGACCAAGAATCTCTATAGTCAATATTCTCTAAGGGTATCAAAATTAGGTTTAAAAGTCAAATGAAACAGTTTTTTAAGCAACTGAAATATTTATATCATCATATGGAAATCACAAAAGGCATTCTTCAAAATTATAAACACATCCCTTATAATTTACTTTTGTCCATAAAAGTAACTGCCATCAGTTCACTCTTTAAGTAAATCTATCACCTCTAGATGATGTTTTGAATCATCATTTGTTCTAAATGTGTGGGTTTTGCTTTTGAATGCTTGCATTTTGTCAGCATTGTTTTTTACATTGCTGAAAGTATATTCAGGTTCTCATTTTAAGGCATTTCCTGATGAGGTTCTCCTCATGTAAACCATAAATGGAAGAGGAAGGATTGATAATATTTTGACATCCTTACTTAAGAAATAAGCAGGATCCTGGAATGGTCCATTTCCATCAGGGATAATATTTCATAGACTATTTGAGTCTCACCTGCATTTCTACACATAGAACAACAACAACAATGTTAACAACAACAACACATATTAACAACAACAATGCATGATACAACAATATTTAATTTTAGAATAAATGAATGGAAAAGAAATAGAACAAGTTTATATGATTCTAGAAACAAGGTTCTAGAAGAAACAAGGGAGAGAGTGAAGGTATTTTTCACATTTCAAGGTCTTAATAAAAGAGGAGCAAGGAAGGATGTTATGTTGGGCAATACCTCTTTCCAGACCTACAGTATGTACTCCTAATGAGGGAAAGAATAATAGATTCCAAAATGGAATTTAGGTCATCAAATCCAACCCCTTCTCAGTGTAAGATTTCAAATTCCATCAACATCAACAGACCTTGATTCTGCCTTTTCTAAAAAATAATCAGAAATTCCTATTGCTGAATGTCTTCTAGTTGGATATCATTTCTTAGTTAGAGTTTTATTTTCTAAGGAGAGAAGCAACCTAGAACTAAGGAGAAATTTCCTGACAGAACAATTATCCAGTGGAATAGCTTGACTCCAGAAGTTATGGATGATGCATCACTGGAGATTTTTAAAAAGAGACTGGACAACCATTGTCTGAAATGATATAAAGCCTCAGTATAGAATCTATAACATCAAACAATAACCTTATACATTCTAGTATTTTTATAGATATTTATATGTGATCATCTGGCGTAACTAACTATAGCAGTCAGATGACAGATTGCAGTTTTACAAAAATTTCATTGGTGTTATATTTTGTAATTGCATATTAAGACATTTTTAATTTTATTTCATTAATATGAAATTTTGGAATGGTAAATTGGGGATGAGCAAATTAAAAGTAAAAGGGCCTTAGCCAAGCACAAATTAAATATATCGGAACTGGAAATTTTTTAAGGAATTTGAAGTTTGTAAAACAAAACAATTTTTAAAATGTAAATAAATCAAGGAGATGGCTAGTCTATTAATTAAAAAAAGAAAGAGAAAAAAGAATAATCCAGCAGTTACAAGAGAAAGCAGGGAATCTACAAAACAATGTGGAAAAGAAAAAAAGATTGCACAAGAAATTTTTAAGGAGCTTTATAAACAAGAAGTGATTGCAGATGAGAAAATAAAACATTACCTAAAAGGAGAAGGTATATCAGTATTAATAGAAGAGGAAAGAGCAATGTTAAACAGGGATATTACAATAGCAGAATTAAGAGAAGCAATTCAGAGACAAAAAAATAATAAAACTCCAGGGACAGATGGACTACCAAGGGAAATCTACATAAGCATAGGTGAAGCAATTGAATTAGTACTATTGGAGGTTTGTAATGAGGTACTAACAGAGGCAAAGCTACGGGATTCATGGAGGGAAGCATATATCTCTTTAATATTGAAAAAAGGTACTGATACCATGCGGATTAAAAACTATAGGCCAATTTCTTTACTAAATGCTGATTATAAAATTTTTATGAACATTATAGCAGAAAGAATGAAAAAATGATTAAATGGGAAATACATACCAAAATGGATTTTTACCGATGGGACAAATAAAGAATAACACTAGAACAGTAATCAACATACTAGAGTATCATGTGGCCCATTCAGAAAAACAGGTGGCCCTAGTTTTTCTGGATGCTCAAAAGGCCTTTGATAAAGTTAACTGGCAGTTTATGATCCAACAGATAAAAGGAATGAGATTTGGAGATAGATTTGAACACATGATAAAGTCAATATACCCCTCCCAGAAAGCAAGTGTAATAATAAATGAGGAACGTACAAATCCATTTGATATAATGAAAGGAGTGTGGCATGGCTGCTTTTTATCCTTATATTAGTGATTCTGCTAATAAGAATAAGATCGAATTGGGAGATAAGGGGGCTTAAAATAAAACAAGAAGAATGTAAGGTCCAAGCGTTTGCCGATGACCTAGTATTCTTCACAGAAGAACCATTGGAGATGGGACCAAAATTAATACAGAAGATAGAAAAAATTGGGGAAGTAGCTGGCCTTACAATTAATAAGGAGAAAACAAAAATGAAAATTTAAAATTCTAACAGATAAACAGAAGAAGGAATTAGAGAAAGGAATAGGAATAGGATTGCAGACTGCAAAATAAGTTAAATATTTGGGCATTTGGCTGACAGCAATATGCTCATCAATAAAATATGATAATTATATTAGTTTAGATTTTGAAGGGTGAGCAAAAATATAGTTATCCTTGTTAGGAAGAATTGTGGCCATTAAGATGAATATTCTATCAAAACTACCCTACCTGTTTCAAATGATCGTCATGAAATTAGACAAGATTTTTCTTTTCAGAGCTAAACAAAATAATCACAAAATATATAGGGGCGGGCAAAAGAGCAAGAATAAAATTAAGTGCATTGCAGGATAATAGAAGCCTTTCTACACAAAGAGATTCACAACAACAATGTATAATATAATAATGTACAATTTTAGAGCAAATGAATGGAAAAGAAATGGAACAGGTTCATATGCTTCCAGAATCAAAGATAATAGATTGCATTTTTATGAAATTTTCATTGGGATTATATTTTATAATTGGGTATTAATACATTTTAAATTTGATTTCATTAATATGAAATTTTGGAATGTGTGTGGAGTTATTTGATATTTTAAAGCTTTCTTTGTTTAAAGAAACATCTCTACAATTTGTCTCATTCTGTCTCTACATTTCAATATTTCAGCTTCATTCTTTTCTAAAAGGTATTACATTCAATAACAGTGTTGGTGAAAAAATCTCCCTTGATAAAAATGGAGAATTCATTGGTGGATTTGATATTATCAACTGGATCACATTCCCAAACCAGTCCTTTCTTAGGGTCAAAGTTGGAATGGTAGATCCCACAGCTCCACCAAACAAGTTCTTCAATATTTCCATAGATTCCATCATATGGCCAGCAGGCTTTAGTAAGGTTAGTCATTTGAATCTAGATGGTTACCCTTCATTTATGTAGCATAAAATATCTTTCCTATTAGTTTATCATAACCTCATTTTTAACTAACCTAGGTACAAATATCCTAGAGAAGGGAAAATATCTGTAAGAATGCTTACTTTTCTAGTAGCTGGTTTACAATATTGTACTTTTTATTTTGTTCCCGTTAATTATGGACAAGCAATTTGCTGGTTTTGATGTAAAAGATGCAGTTTGGTGCACTAGATTTCATCAATCTAGTGACATCAAAATTAACAAATTGAGAAAATTTATTGAATCAGTATAAAAATAGCCTTTAGATAGTGGGGAATGAGGGTTATAGAAAAGCCACCAATACCAATCATAATAGATATTCAATTATTATTTTTTCAGAAAAAAATACATCTCACAATGATGTCATCATGTTATTTTTGCTTATCAATATATATTTTTATTCTGTTGATTCTATAATAATAATATTTCTCCAAGCACTACCTTTCCCCTCTGTATCTTAAAATATTCTTCTTCATTCACTGATAGGAATTGCCTTTGTCATTATGTAACGATCCTTGTGAGACAGGATACAGCAAGGCCAAAAAAGAAGGGCAGTCATTTTGTTGCTATGATTGCCATCTGTGTCCAGAGAGGAAAATAACAGATGAGAAAGGTAGGGAATTTCCAATTATAATGGGACTAAGCCATTAGGGTACAACACTGTGCATAATCCACGCTCTATTGTGTTCTTTTTCAGACATGGATGACTGTTCTCTGTGTCCAGATGATCATTTTCCAAATCTCCATCGAAATATGTGTATTCCGAAGCAGATCAGCTTTTTGTCCTACAAAGAGTCTATGGGAATCAGTCTAACTGTTCTTTCTCTTTGCTTTTCACTAAAGACAACTTTGGTGCTCACAATCTTTGTTAGATATAAAGACACCCCTATTGTCAAAGCCAACAACCGGAATCTTACTTACACTCTCCTTGTTTCTCTCCTGCTCACTTTCCTATGTGTGTTTTTATTTATTGGGAAACCTGATAAGATTATGTGCCTCATTCGACAATCAGCTTTTGGGCTCATCTTCTCTGTGGCAGTTTCTTGTGTATTGGCCAAAACATTTGTTGTGGTTCTAGCATTCATGGCCACCAAACCTGGATCCAAATTGAGGAAATGGGTGGGTGGAAGAATAATCAGTTACATTATTTTTTCCTGCTCCCTTGTTCAATTAAGTTTTTGTGCTGCATGGCTGATAATGTCACCACCTTACCCAGATTTTGATGCACACTCAATCTCTGAAGAACTCATCCTAGAATGTAATGAAGACTCGGCCATGTTCTGCTGTGTTTTGGGCTTTATGAGTTTTCTTGCTCTGGTTAGCTTCTCTGCTGCTTTTCTAGCTAGGAAGTTACCTGACAGTTTCAATGAGGCCAAATTTATTACTTTCAGCATGTTGATCTTCTGCAGTGTTTGGCTGTGCTTTATTCCAACCTATCTAAGCACAAGAGGGAAATATCTGTTGGCTGTGGAGATCTTCTCCATAATCTGCTCCAGTGCTGGATTATTGGTGTGCATCTTTCTTCCCAAATGTTTTATCATTTTGATGAGACCTGAATTGAACAATAAACATCATCTCATGAAAAGATAGTTTTGAACCTTTGTCTGTTTGCCTCTGAGTTTCTGTACATACCCATATAATTTGATTGTCCTTGGAACTATTACTATTGGGAGAATTTTTGTTTGGTAGAACAGATTGAATGAACAGCTATTTCTCTTATTTTCTTTTCCTGTTGCTTCTCCTTTCGGTATCTTTACTACAAATCAACTATTTTCACCATCCTCCATCTGTGTTTTACTACAGCCTGTTTTCCTGTTTACTGTTGAAAATTTTCTAAAAAAACTCGTAATATTTTTTTAGGTTGATTTTTGATGGAGATCAGGAGAGGGACCCTACTTTTGCTCCTCTTATCTCTTATTTTGGCCAGATAATTCATTCATTCATTCATTCACTGTATGTTTGAGTGTCTGTTTGAAGATATAAAACTATGTTTCATTGCATATAAAACTGTATTGTTCTCCAAAACTGTATTGTTCTCCAATCTGCAGTGCTGACCTTCTTAATCTCCTTAGAAATTGTTTTATTTTATTTATTTATTTGTGAAAAGCTTACAATATAACAGAAACAAGAATAAACATAAGTTTAAATACAAGAAATAGGAACTAATAATTGGGAACCATAGGACAGGGATGGTAGGCACGATTGTGCACTTATGCCCACCCCTTACAGACCTCTTAGGAATGGGGTGAGGTCAATAAAGGTTAGTCTGAGGGTAAAGGAGTGAGGGTTTGAGCAGGTGATAACAAAATCAAACAGTGAGTTCCAGACATTGACCACTCTTTTGCTGAATTTGAGTTTGGAGTGGTTTACATTTAGTTTATATCTGTTGTGCATTCTAGTGTTGTTGTTAAAGCTGAAATATTCATTAAGTGGTAAGATGTTGTAACATATAATTTTATGTACTATGCTTAAGTCTAATCTTAGTCATCATAGTTCAAGGTTGTCTAAGCCAAGAATCTCAAATCTAGTGCTGTAGGATATTCTTTTGTGAACAGTGGAATGTAGTATTCTTCTGGTAAAATACTTCTGGACTCGTTTAATTGTATTTATGTCAGATATACCGTGCGGATTCCAGACAGCAGAGCTGAATTCAAGTATTGGTCTAGCAAAGGTTTTGAATGCTCTAGTTAGCAAAACAGTATTACCAGAGTTGAAGCTTTGTAAAATTAAATTTACAACTCTTAAAGCATTTTTGGCAATACTGTTGCAGAGAGCTTTGGCACATAAATCATTCTATATGAGAACTCCAAGGTCCTTGACAAAGTGAGGATCATCAACAAGGTCATATCCATCTAGTTTGTATTTGGTATATACATTTTTGTTACCAATGTGTAGAACAGAGCATTTGTTGATAGATATTTGGAGTTGCCAATTATTAGACCATTCAGACACATAATCAAGGTCTTTTTGAAGGACGGTAGCATTGATGGTGGTGTTGAATAGTTTTACTTCATCAGCGAAAAGGACACAGTTGCTAATAAGGTGATCATAAAGGTCATTTATATAGAATGTAAAGAGTGTGGATTCTTGAATGCTCCCTTGTGGGACACCGCTGATAAATGGTGCAGGGTTTGATAGGGTGTTTCCTATTTTTACTATTTGTTGCCTGTTTGTCAGGAAGACAGTAATCCACTTGTGAAGGGATCTGGAAATGCTGTAAGAATTTAATTTTAATAGTAGTTTGTCATATACCACTGAGTCAAATGCTTTGCAGAAGTCAATGTAAATTACATCTATTGCTTTACCCTGGTCGAGAAGTGTAGTCCATATGTTTTTGCAGTGTAGAAGTTGCAAATTGCAGGACAATTTTTTTCTGAAACCAAATTGTTTATTAGAGAGTAAGTTGTTAGACTCTAGGTGGAAGGTAATGCATTGATTAATAATTGATTCCACAACTTTGCATGTGAACACAACACAATGAGATTGGTCTGTAGTTTTCAACCAAGCAAGGGTCACCTTTTTTGAAAATAGGGATGACCTTTGCTAAAGACCATAGGTTTGGTAAAGAGCTGGTTCTGAATGATAACTCATATATTATGCTTAGTGGTTCTGCTATGGTAGTGGAGAGCTTTTTTAAGAAGAATGCACATAATCCATCAGGGCCAATAGATAAGGATGGCTTAAGGTGGCATACTGCATTTTCTACGTTATCTTCAGTAAAGTCAATTTGTAGATCATTGCAGTTAGTTGTCATATGGTTGGGAAATGAGGGGCATGAGCCATTACTGTTAACGAAGACTGAACTGAAGAATGTGTTGAAGAGGTTTGACTTAACAGTTTCATCAGTATAGTCTTTCCCATTAGGACCTTTTAGAGGTGGGATGGTTTTTGAGTCTTTAAGTTTGGTGTTTACAAAGTTATAGAAGGCATGGGTGGATTTTGTGCGTAGAAGATTTTCTTCTTGCTTGCAGTGGTAATAGGTGCATTCTGCCTTTATTTGTTGGCATAAGGTGTTGTATCAGTTTTTAAAGTTAGCTATGTATTTAGTTTTGTTTTTATACCTTAAGGATTTTTTTTAGATTGAAGTTTTCTTATAATTTTGGGTAAATTGTTTTTGTTTGTTTGTTTAGGAGGTTACTAATGGAATATATAGTTTAATGATTCTTTCAAGTTCAAAAAGAAGACGTTATAATGATTTTCTGTAGTTACAGCCAGAGAACAGAATATGCCAATCAAGAGATGATAAGTCGGCAGCTATGAGTTCATAATTGGCTTTTTTTAAATTGTATTTTGGAGATCCATCATTATGATCCTCTTTTAGTGGGTGTAAATTTAGACAAAGTCAATCATGCCATGGTCACTGTTTGAAAATGGTTCCTGTATTTGTAGGCCATAAATTGAGTTTGAGCTGTTGCAGAAGATGAGGTTGAGGCAGTTGTTTAATCTGGTGTTGTTATATACTAAATGATCTAGTCCCAGCATGATAACGGCATTGTATAGGGTTGAATGAATGGGTTCAGATGTACATTCATTTAGTGTCCAATTTATAAGAGGTAAGTTGAGGTCACCAAGGAAAATAAGAGGGTGTGGGCAAGAGGCAGTCCATATCAGTAATGAAGTTAGCTTGTTTGCATGAGTTATATCATAATCAGGGGCTTGATAGCAAAGTAAGAAGCGGATTGAGGTATTTAAGGACAGATTACAGACGATGGTTCCAGGAAGAGTAAGCTCTTGTATCATTTGAATCTTTTTTAGATTTAGAGGCTTTTTATAGAATATAGCAACTCCACTTTCTCTACAGATTTCACGATCAGACCGATAAACTTGATATTCTCTTACAGTGGTAATGGAGTCTGGGAAAGATGCATTCAACCACTTCTCACAGACAAATATAATGTTGAATGTGGCTGTGCTTAGTAAGATGAAGAATTCATGCATTTTATTTGCAAGGCTTCTTGCATTGAGTAGTTTGGAAATGTTTCTTTTAGGAGAATTTTTGTTAGGTAGAACTGATTAAATATATAGCATTCTATACGTTCTGTTTTCCAAAACTGGTGTGTGTGTGTTTTAGGAGCAAACCAGAATATGTAGCTAGAAAAATATACATAAAATGCTAATTCATATCTGTCAAATACTGCTGAGAGAACTGAAATGTCATTAGTATCTCATATTTCCCACATAATCTACTACAAACTAAAGATTTGTGAATATGTTTTCTAATTTTCCATCTCATACTGTTTGGTTCACAAGTTCTAAAATTTCTCAAGATGTCTCAAATAGTTAACTTGATATTCATGTTTAACTTTTTAAAGATTTTTTTAAAATATTAGATTGATGTGCATCACTACTTATTGATCTGAGGAGTTTTTGTGACAATTGTACTGAATATTTTATTAAAGTTGACAAAGTTGGACATATAGTTATCTCATCTGTAATTATAAAATTAACTATAATTATCTATGTACCTGTTCCAAATCCCAGAGGACCATAAACACATGTTGTAAAGTTTGATTACCATTCCCAAAGGCAATCCAAATTATTTGTCAGTTGATCACTGATAAATGGACAATGAAAACCTTCCCTAAAAGAGTTGAATGACATTAGGAGGATATTGCATCCATACATGCTAACACTCTGAATGAAGGAATTTTTTTCCCCTTAATTATTTATCCATACAACTGGATCTTCTGATTTCACAGGAAACTTCTACGATTTTTAGGCAAGGTCTTGTAAAATTGCAATTCAATATTCTGATGAATGAAAATAAGTAAACAGACAAAGAAGTTGATTAATTATTGAGGTATCAGCTATAGTTGTTTTCTTGGTGTTGGTACTAATAGTAATGCCTCATACAGCACACAAGATTCCAGATACTAATTGTAAAGTTTTTGATCCTCTTCCTATTCTTCACAAGTACTCTCAATCCGGAGATATGACCATTGCAAGCATTATTTCTCATGTCTATACTTTTTCCAGTCCAATTCTCTTTGATCGTCACCCTTCCAGCGAACTTCAAGATGAAGTGATGTAAGTTGTTCATTTCTTCACACATATTTTTTCTACACCACCATTAATTCACATGACATAAAGGACTTTGAGCTGCTAGAACACATTATACTGTATTCACAGATACTGTCTTCAGAATCATAAAAAGGATATTTTATCTCTATATCATTCTTTATTTTGTTATTCAATTTCTATGATTATTCAAGTATGACTCTATACCAAAAGTCAATATTCTAAGAGTTATGCTAATGCCACAATAATCCATGAATGAATAAAAGCAAGATCTATTTCTAACAATTCTTAGGTGCTGTTCCTAAGCAAAACTTCCTGGAATAGTTTTATATGGCTTAATATTTAGTTAATTGGGCTTAGTTCTCACTGAAATCTAAAAATTCATAGCCAAAGGTCAATTTTTTCACTGAGTTCAAAGTACCTCAAGCATCTCTGTTGATTGAAAACCATTGCTTGAGGTTTATTTAGGGAACATGAAACCATCTGTATCCTAAAAGAATTTTCAAATGAGAAATACTGTTTGTTCAGGAATACAAATCTATAATTTTTATTTTTCCATTTTATTTTTCAGTGAGAAGTGAAATTATATGTGTATTTTACTTTATTAAGTAATGCAATGTAATTGAACTGAAATGTAACACGTGTTTCAGTCTTTAACAAAGGATTTAATTTTCATGACAGGGTTGTATTTCAGAGTTACCAATATATTCTGGCCCTGGTTTTTGCTGCAAAGCAGATCAGTGAAAATCTCCAACTCTTGGCTAATGTCACCCTTGGGTTTCATATCTATAATAGCAATTTTAGTCCAAGTTGGACCTTCCTTGCCTCGATGAGACTTCTTTCCATGCACAGCAAATTCATCCCAAACTATAAGTGTGACTTGGGGAACATTCCCATTGCAGTAATTGGAGGACCTGACATCTGTCTTCACATGTTGAACCTTCTGTCTATCTACAAAATTCCACAGGTATTCCCAAGATCACATAAATTTCTCTCAGTTCCCATTATAACTAGTTGCAATTCTTTAGAAGCAGTGTTTTTGGGACATAGGAAAAGGTTAATTCAAATACCAAGGGAAATATTTCAGTATGAGGTTAGGCTTGAGGGATTTAATGAATTATTTAAAAGAAATGATTCATGATGTATAATAAAATGGACAAAATCTCTCTTTATGAATCATTAAAACAGCTGCATCTTTCTCCAGGTTCTTAAAGCTCCTGTGGAAACTGCTGAAGGCACAGTATTTGCAAAGTATCTGTTTGAAGGAAGAAGTATACATTCCAAATAATTACTTTTTAAATATGTGTAGAGTATCTTCACTTTCTTTTTAAAAATTAAACGTCATTCATTTAGTGAAATAGATACTACATGTTATTTTATTAATATGAATCATGGTAAACTACACATCCTAACTCAATAACTGTGTCTGCCTAGGTATGACAGAGAGTCCCCTCCCTTGGGAAAGGTGATTAAGGAGTTCTTTGGAGTGACATGACCTTAGCCATTTGCAGAATTGGTGATTTTTCATCCTTAATCTCCCTATGCACATTTTGCAAAAAGTGTCTCCAAACCATTATTCTTAGCTTCACAGAGGACTTCTGGGGACCATAAAAGGATGGGTAGCTCCCTTATTCCATACTTTGCATGTCTGATATAATGATCCCATTTGGGTGTCCTCTGGAAGCTTATATTATATTAGTTAGTTGTTCTTCCACTTTAAGTTGTAGGTATTGTTTCCAAATCTGAAGGTCTTAACAGAACAGAGTCTGAGGATATTGAAGAGTGGGGATAATTGAACAGTAGTGGAAATGCTAGTGGAAAATATCAAGAATGTGCCTCTAACTTAGAATATATGTCAAACATCTAGGTACCAATTGTCCAGTTGATTGCTGTCTGGGTGACCCTTATTTAGCTCCTATGGGATGTTGAAGACACCTGCTCAAAATTTATGCACTGTATCACATTCATACCAGCTCTGTGTTCAAACCTGGCTTTAAACTTCATTGATACTTAGAAAGCAGCAATAAATTCAGAAAATATACTTTCATTCAGCCAAGAAAAGGAGACATTTAACACAACTTTGGTTTTGTTTGGTTTCTTTTATAAAATTTTCTAGCTCACATATGGCCCTGCTCCAGTAATGAATAAAGAAACCCAAGATGTATTTTTACAACAGATGTTTCCCAATGAGGTCTTACAACATCAAGGAATCCTTCTGTTACTTTTACATTTCAGGTGGACATGGATTGGACTTCTTTCTGTGAAAGATGAAGCAGGAGAGAAGTTTGTACGGGATGTAGTCCCCAAGTTCTCTCAGCATGGAATCTGCTTTGATTTTATGGAATGGTTCCCAAATGTAGCATTTTACAGTGATTTTATGGATGTGATGGATAAAGGATTTGAAATATATGAAATTCTCATGAAAAGCACAAGCAGTGTGATAATTATTTTTGGTGAACTTCGGACCATGTTAATTTTAAGAACACTTCTTCGTTTTTCAGAAGTAGAAGATTTAGGATTGAGAGAAAAAATCTGGGTTATGCCAGCACAAATGGATTTTACATCAGTGTCCTTGAACAAAAACTGGGATATATGTTTCATCCATGGTGCTTTGTCCCTTTCCTCTAATTCAAAGGAAGTGTTTGGATTCCAGGAATTTCTTCAGAGCAGAAATCCAACAACAGAACCACATGACGGCTTTATCAGAGATTTTTGGGAGCAGGTGTTTGAATGCTCATTTCCCAACACTAAAAAAAGAATTAAAAGACCTGAGAACATCTGTACTGGAGAAGAGAGATGGCAGGCCCTCCCTGCTTCTGCTTTTGAACTTAACATGAGTGGCCATAGTTACAATGTGTACAATGCTGTCTATGCCGTGGCACATGCTCTGCAGTCAATGCATTCTTCTAAATACAAGCAAAGAAATTGGATGAATTTGGAGAAGCAGAAGTTTCAGGACCTACAATCATGGCAGGTAAGTCTACACAGAGGTGGGATGCTACTGGTTCAGCCTGGTTCTATAGAACTGGTAGCTCTGAAGAGCAGTAGACACCGAACCGGTTCAGTGTGTACTGCTCTGTTTGCCCTCCATGCTCGCCTGGGCTCTTGGCTGTTCTTTATTTCCTGCTATTTCAACCTCAGCTGTGCTGCGCAGCACAGCTGAGGTTGAAAAAGCAGGAAAGAAGAGGAGTTTGAAATGCATACCCATGTGCAGTGCTTGTCAGCTTTTTGGGCAGCACAACTGAGGTTTTTTAGAAATGGTCTCCACACATGCACAAAATGCACTCTCACCAGAGGTGGGATTCTACCTGCTGGAGAACTGGAAAATGGCTGGCCCTGCCCCACCCTGCCCACTCACTCCTTTCCTGGCATGCGTACCATCAAACTTGCCTGCTAAATTGCTATTTTTCCTTTTTTTCCCCCTGACTATCAGCTCTTCTGCTGTTCCAGGAGATTTAGATTAGCTAGAAAGCAGGAAATTGTGGCATTTCTGGCTTTTTAGCTAATCTAAAAGCAGAGCTGAACCTTCATTAGGACTGCAGCTTCTATTTTTCAATGTAGTCTCAGGTAGCCAATGGCAGATAGATAGAACACTAAGTAAATCTGTGATTCTGTGAGCAACTCAAACTGCCTGCCTGCTTTGCCTGATTTTGGGTAAAAGTTGCTCTTTTTATATATAAAAAAAAAAATCAATACTTACATAGTGTGTTGTGAGTTAATTTGGTGAGTTTGCTTGTTAGCAAATTTTATGAGTTTGCTTGCAAGCAAATTTTATGTGACAGACTCAGGTAGCTGATTTCAGAAAGATAGATCTCTGAATGAATCTGTGATTCTGTGAGCAACTCAATCTTCCTACCTGCTTTGCCTGATTTTGGATAAAAGTTGCTCTTTTTTATAATAAATTCAATATATACATAAATATTTATAATATTTACATGGGGGACGAGCGGTCTGCCACCTCCAAGTGGTGTCCCCTGGATGCGCGAAGCCGTTAAACGCTGACCGTAACTGAGAGCAGACCCTCCGACGACAGGCCCATGCGACAGGCCGGCTGGAGTACTCAAATGCCGCGTCAACATGGTGGAAACGTCCACTACTGAACACACGCCCAATGCTACCGCGTTCGGGAACCGACGGGCGCAGGAGACCATTGGCCTGCGTCAAAAATCAACGAAATGGTCCACGCGGAAAGCACGGCGCACTTGCACCGTGTGAGAAAGCTATGATGGCCGCGTCCGGGTCTGACGCGCACGGAGACTACCCGATCCGTGTGAAAAATCGCAAGCGGGGAACAGAGGATTGCCAGACGCTCAAGGTGGCCACCTGCAACGTGGATTCGCTGACTGGACGCTCGACCGAGATCGTCAGGGCCATGCGGGAGAGGAAGCTGGACATCTGCTGCCTCCAGGAAACTCGCTGGAAGGGCAACAAGGCTACGACTATAGACGGCTATAAGATCATATACACCAGCTGTAAGGAAAACCGCGGCGGTGTAGCTGTGGTTGTCAGTCCCAGCTGGCAAAGCTCCGTTGCAGAAGTTAAGCGCCTCACAGAACGACTGATGATAATCGTCGTAGCAACCGAGAGGCAGCGCCTACACATCTTGTCCGCCTACGCCCCTCAGACCGGATGTCACGAGGAGGAGAAGGATACCTTCTGGGAACTGCTCGACATCCAACTCAGGCAGATCCCATATGAAAACGACATCATCATCTCTGGTGACCTGAATGGTCATGTAGGGCGGGACAAAAACGGACACCAGTGCCACGGTGGGCACGGCACAGGCGATATGAATGAGAATGGCCAGAGGATCCTGGACTTTGCCGAATCCCATGATATGACCATCACGAACACCTGCTTCATTAGACAAGAACCCCAACTCCTCACCTACCATAGCAGAAATGGGAACCACCACACACAGATCGACTACATCATCGTATGACGAAGAGCCGCTAAAAACGTGCTCAACGCCAAGGTGTACCCGTACGAATCGAGCAGTCAGCACAGGCCGCTGATGGCGAAGATCAGGATCAGCAAGCCCAAGACCAAGATTGACAAAAAGAATGCAGACCAGCCACGAATCAAGTGGTGGAACCAGAAGAAGATGGCAGGACCCCTCATCAAACCGGAGCAGTTCCTGCAGATGGTCGACGGGCCACAGGAAGCGTGGTCCATGCTGAAGAGCACTGTTCACACTGCCGGCTGCCAACAGCTTGGTTGTACCAAGCCAGGACGGAGACGCATCGAACGAGATACATGGCTCTGGACACCGGAAGTACAAGATGCCGTGCACCTGAAGAAACGGCTCTACAAGGCCTTTCTTCAGGACAAGACCAGCGAGAAGCTCTGCGAGTACAAGGCGGCCAAAAAGGCAGCCAAGAAAGCAGTAGCGACAGCCAGAAGCTCCCACTACGACGACATCTACGAGAAGCTGAACACGCGAGAAGGCGAGAATGAGATCTACCGCCTAGCCAAAAGCAGACACAGGAAGACCCTGGACATTGACCAGTTTCATGGGATCAACGACGAAAGGGGGAAATTTGATCGTCAACCCCAGAGACGCTGCCGAGAGGTGGCGGCAATACTTCGAGAAGATCTCCACCGAGGAGTTCCCACACCCACGAACCCCGCGAGGTGACCCCGTCGAAGGCCCAGTCTCAGGCATTCACGCCAGCGAGGTCACCGACGCCATCAAGGCCATGAAAACGGTAAGGCAACAGGACCAGACGACATCCCTGCCGACTTCTGGAAAAAGGCACTACCGGGCTCGGCATTGTGGCTGTGCGAGCTGTTCAACAACATCGTCTCCACGGGAATAGTGCCACACGACTGGTACCGCAGCACCACTGTTCCGATCTGGAAGGGAAAGGGCAGCCCAGCGGACTGCTCCAACTACAGACCGGTCAGGTTACTGTCACACACTATGAAGATCTTCGAACGCGTCCTCGATAAGCGCATTCGGGACATCGTCGACATCAGCGTCAACCAGGCCGGATTCATCAAGAACTGCGGCACCACCGATGCCATCTTCGGTGTGCGGATGCTGATGGAGGCTCACAGAGAGAAGAAAATCCCACTCCACACCGCCTTCTTGGACTTGGAAAAGGCCTTCGACCGAGTCCCGCACGATCTCATCTGGTACGCACTGCGAGATCACGGCGTGCCCGAGCTACTCGTACAATGGGTCCAACTCCTATACAGATGTCACAAAAGCCGTGTAAAAGCAGCAGCTGGGATATCAGAGGAGTTCAATATCACCGTCGGCGTACACCAGGGCTCTGCTCTCTCACCACTGCTGTTCATTCTGGTGATGGACACAATTACACACGACCTGCACACGCCCGCCCCATGGACGCTGCTCTACGCCGATGATGTGTTCCTGGCCAACCTGCGCAAGGCTGAACTCGAGCACCTAGTCCAACAGTGGCATGACCGCCTCGAGCAGTTCGGGCTCCGGTTGAACCTAAAGAAGTCCGAATACCTGACCACTGACAACGAAACGACAGGCTCCATCCACGTGAACGGGCAGGAGCTACCGCGCGCCTCCACCTTCAAGTACCTGGGAACTACTCTTGGGAAGAAGGCCTACTACAAACTGAGGTGGCAGCCTCAATGCAGCGTGGGGCAAATGGAAGTCCGTCACGGGCGTCCTCTGTGACAAGAAGATGCCGATGCGCCTGAAGGCGAAAATCTATAACTCAGTGGTGCGCCCCATGGCCATATACGGCGCAGAGTGCTGGCCGACGACCAAAGAAGTCGAAAGCAGACTCCAGACAATGGAGATGCGAATGCTCCGATGGTCGGTAGGCCTCACCCTACTCGATCGCGTCAGGAATGAAGAAGTGCGCAGACGGTTCAACGTCGTGCCCATCCCCACGGTCATGAGGCAGTCCCGACTACGATGGTTCGGCCATGTGAGTCGCGCCAAGGAAGAATCCATCATCAAATCTGCGATGAAGGTGATTGTCGGAGGAGCGAGACCGCGTGGTAGACCTAAGCAACGCTGGATGGACACGATCAAGGCCGATCTAGAGATCGCGAAGGCAGACCTGACATACGTGGCAGACAGAGAGGCGTGGAAGCAGTACTCAAGGACATTAGCGGACCTCGCCAGAGCGCGAGACAAACGCTGAAGAAAAAGAAGAAGAAGAAGAATTTATAATATTTACATACAAGCCATGCCCAGTCAGCAAGCCATGCCCAGCCAGTCATATGACCACCAAGCCACACCCACAAATTAGGCCACACTCAGAACCAGTTAAGAAATTTGAATCCCACCCCTGAATCTACAGCAGAAAACATCAGAACAACATATAATATTATGTTTATAACTTTTGACTTAAATCTTGAAAAATTCTCCAGAACAAAATCTACTTAGTCTTTTTATTTAAATTCAATCTGCAAAAGACACTCAATATTCACAATACAAGCCTAAAAGATAGAATAAATTATTATATGCATACCCAAACAAACAAGCCTAAATATGCTCATATATACAAAGAATTTGACTATATCCAAGAACCTTGTGATCCTATGACTTTAAACATGCTGTAATATAAGATGAATTCTACATAAAACCCACCAGTGGACATTAGGAGACGCATCAGGATTGAGAGACTTCTCTGAGGTTTTCTTCTGTGCAGAATAGAGTTTATTTTATAGTCCCCATCCTGGTATGTTCAATTTGACATGCCAATTAAATAATTTGCCAAATGTTTTATAATTCTCCACACATGCATAAAATGACACACTTAAATGAACCATGCATCTGGAGAATAGATATATAATACCTGAAGGAGAACTAAAGAACAATCCAAGATGAAAAAGATATGCCATGTGCCATCAGCTGCGAAACAAATAAGGGCAATAAGTGTCCTTACAAACAACATAAACATTTTGGTGCAATCTTCTCATTCCATTAGATTGAATAGCACAGCCAGTAAAAGATTGCTATGGATGTTTTCCCAGGATTCCTACAATCAATGATTCACAAGACATTCCTTACAAGCACACTTTTTTTCTGAGCAAAAAAAAAAAAAAAAGAGTGGAGGGCACTAAACTGATAGGCATACCCAAAATCCCTGAAGCCAAGTCCAGGATCCAAAAAGAATTTGACAAACTTGAATAATGGGCTCTAACCAACAAAATGAATTTTAATGTGGAGAAAAGTAAAGTTTAAAGTTTTAAAGTAAGGCAGGAAAAATCAAAGGTATAAGTACAGATTAGGTGAGACCTGGCTGAAAAACAGTAACTGTGAGAGGGACCTTGGAGTCCTAATGGATGATCACTTGAATATGAGACAGTGGCAGCTGCCACCAAAAAAGCAAATATAGTCCTGGGTTGTATAAACAGATCTACAAATCAAGAACACATGAAATACTGCTTTATAAAACCCTAGTAAGACCAAACCTGGAATACTGCAACCAATTTTTGTCACCATACTACAAAAAAGATGTTTAGATTTTGAAAAAAGTTCAGAGAAGAGCAGCTAAGATGATCAAAGTCCTGAAGACTAAAATATAAGAAAAGTGGCTATAGGATTTGGGTTTGGCTAGTCTAAAGAAAATAAGAATTAGGGGTGACATGATAGCAATATTCCAGTATTTTTGGGTCTTCCACAAAGAAGAGGGTGGTCAAATTATTCTACAAAGCACCAGAGGGCAGGACAAGAAAAGTTGATTGGAAACTAATCAAAAAGAAAGCAACCCGGAATTAAGGAAAAACTTTCTAACAATGAGGACAATTGGCCAGTAGAAAGCTTGCCTTCAGAAATCACAGGTGCTCCATCATTGGAGGTTTTTAAGAAGAGACTAGACCCATGATGGCAAATCTATGGCACACATGCCAGAAGTGGCACACAGAGCCATCTCTCTGGGCATACCAGCTGTTCCCTATTGCTCTTCTGGGTTCTGGTGTGCACATGCACACCAGCCAGCTGGTCTTCATGTGCATGAGGGAGCCGAAACCAAAAGATCATATGAGTTTCAAATTTCTGGTGCATGCATGTGCACTGGTCTTCACATGTACATGTCTTCACTGGTCTTCACATGTACATGTGCGCCAGAACTGGAAAACCAGGAAGAACTGCTCTTCTGGCTTCTGGTGGTCCCACAGGTGCACGCCATGGAGCTGCTTTTCCAGTTTCTGGTACTCCCCGATTTTGCAGTGCCCCCCCTGAGCGCTCTCCCATTTCAGTACTCGGTGCCAAAAAGGTTCACCAACACTGGACTAGACTGTCACTTATCTGAAATGGTATAGGTTCTTCTGCTTGAGCAGGGGGCTGGACTAGAAGACCTCCAAGGTCTCTTCTCTTCTCTTCAGCACACAGATGTCCTGAACAAGGAGTGAAAATTGTCCAAAGACCGAAAAAAAGCTTCATTGAAAGAGCAATGAGAATTCAATTTCCATCTATGGAAAAATGCATGTTCTCATCCTCTCATATCTGAAGAACCACAACTCATCCCAACTGAAATGTGAATTGTGTAGTTACTGTTTAAGCGATAGCAAAAGGATGTAACATGCTTTTCAGTTCCTACATATCAACTTGAGATTTAGTAAAAATGTAATAAATTTACCTTCCCTTTATGATATTTCTATTTCTCTCCAATCTAGCTTTGCCCTTTTCTGAGAAGTGTCTCCTTCAACAATAATGTGGGAGAAAAGATATCTTTTGATAGATATGGAGAATTTATTGGAGGACTTGATATTATAAATTGGATCACTTTTCCAAACAGGTCATTTTCTAAGGTAAAAGTGGGAAGAATAGATCATTTTGCTCCTCTGGACAAAATCTTCAATATCCATCTGGAGTTCATCACATGGCCAGAAACATTTAATCAGGTAAGAGACAGGGTCATATGCCATTTCAGCAAATTTAAAGCAAAACAAATCAAAATCCCCAGCCTTTGTTAAAAATTATTTCTTAGCATAATCACCTCTTATGTTTAATTCTGCATGAAAGATTTGTTATTGATTGTTTCAGTTATATTTACGAGATTAACTCTTATGTTGTTAAATTAGATTGGATTGTTGCTGAAATATTTCAATTATTGATCAATCAGTCAATCTTATTATCAACTTTAAAATAAACTTGCTTTTGTGAATGTGTGTGTGTGTGCAATACATTTCTATGTATCATTACACCCCACATGTTTTTAATGAAATAAAAATTTCTGATCTGAACTGTAATCTGCAAATCATATAAGAGCATTCTGGCCATGATTTTGGAATAAAGTATAAAGATTTTATGTCCTTGTTTTTTCCTATGCTTTGTTACCTTCCAATTGTGTTAGCCTGCAGTTATAGCTCCTATATTGCCGTAACCATGATGGCCAGATATTGATATCTACAGCATATGGGTTGATGGATATAAAAGTCTATTATAGATTTTCACTTACCTGAAACACCAAATTTATCCATTTCATATAGTTGATCAGAACTCACTCTGGGTGGTATAGCACAATTAGATAAAACTACAATATAAAAATGGGGTTGATGGTACATTCTATCTAACTAATACATCCAACACAATTAAGTGCATAATTAGACAATAAATCCAAATATTAAAAAAAAATACTATAATAAAAATTTTATAATAACATCAATACCATAATTTTATTAAACTCTTTAATTAAAACAATATTCTAAACCTCTCCTATTATTAAGTTTTAAAGCCAATCATTTTTAAACATTTTAACATTTTAATCTCTTGTCAACTCTTAAACCATTGCAATACTACCATCTCATCTTATGTACCTTGCAAAATCTTTTTTTAAAAAAAAATAATTATACTTTATCCATTATCCATAAAAATTCCTTTTTTTTCATTTAATTTCAAAACATTGTAGCTTTTCTCCACCTTTTCCCTTTCTTTCTTCTCCCAACAAACCTTTCTACCCCCTTCTTCTAGCCTCTGCCTTACCGGCTTCCCTTCTCTGTCGTATTCCTTTTCCCTTTTGTTTACTATCATCATATTGGTTTTGCACTTTATTTTTCCCTTTCTTAAATGTTTTTTAGATCTTAAGTCCTTAAGTCCTTTAGTTTTCTTCTTTTCTCTTCTTTTCTCTTCTTTCTCTTCCTTCTTTCTGGATCAAATTCTGAGATTCATTAAAGATGGCTCCTTCCTTTCTTTCTTGTTCCTCTGCTGTCTTCATCTGTTGTAATGTTTGTTGATAATTAGTAAGCGCCATTTCTAAGAAAAGGAAAGCTTCTTCCACACCATCTTTACCATTTTTTTTGCTTGTTCATATTCTTTTCTTAGTTCCTCAACAGAAAGAGCCATTATAAATCTTTTCTTTTCTTTTCTCCTTCTTTTTCTTACAACAACCAGAATATTCAAAAGAAAATAAAAAAGATAAAACAGTCCCAAAGTTATCAATCAGTCCAAACCAAGGCAGAGTTCTCACTTTCTCCTTCTGGGGTAATATCAATCAAAGAGAAAGAAAGTCCAAATCTGTTTAAAATCTTATTACAATATATTCTAGTCTTCAAATCCTTAAGGCATCTGCTCCAACAAAGTCTTAGCATACAAATATTTTCTTTTAATCCTCTCTCTTCCCACTCATCGCTTAAAACCAATTTCCACCTAAAAAATAGGTTTCTTAATATCCAGTTATTTATTCCGTAGGGAAAAGAGGGAAAGCTATCCTTTCAGCACCTTCAAACAGCCGCTTTTTTCCTCTTCTGGCAGGTATTATTCAGAAAGTCATACTTTTCAGGAATTTTATTAAATATGTCTTAGAGTCCTAGGAGCCAAGAAAAACTTTCTCCTCTCAAGCACTTTCTCCACTTCCTCCTGCGCATTCTTACCCGGCTGCCTGCTTCTTTGTGGCGGCCATTACGGACCGCCGCTGCATCGTCCTGGGAAAAGGGGGTTCTGCCGGCCAGGGAGGGGGTCTGCAACACCCCCAGTCCCTTCTCCGGATCCCCCTACCTTCAGCTGCCCCTGCAGGGCAGCCTAGCTCCGTACCCGTGTGGGTCGGAGCCCCAAAAACGGCTAGGGCGGCAGGGATCGCGCAGCTTCGCAAATCCCTGCCGCTCGTGAAGCCGACAAACCGGGTATTAGATATTATTTTAAAGATTAATTTGATTAACTTAGGGGGGAGATAGAAAGGCATCATACTCTGATTAATGATTTCAGGAGAAACTGATTTTCTTTTTTTTCATAAGGAATGAGACAAAGGGATGATAAAAAATGGACAAAAGATACAAATATAATGATTCAAACTAAGATGATTAATTAAGGTAGAATTAAGAAGTGTGAAATATGTGGAGAAGTTAATATAGAAGGCTTAGAATGGTAAATAAAATAAGTAATGATATGTAAGATGAGCATGAATATAATTGAAGTCCATGAAGAGAGAGACACCTGGGTCCAAGTTACTTTCCAAAAAGATTTTTTTTACGTTTTGTGTGTTGTGTGTATATGTCTTTTTTGGGGGGAGAATTAGTAAAAACTTGTAGAAATATAGAATGAGAATAATGGTAACTAAGTCAGAAAGAAACAGATGTAATAATAATGATATTGAATAAGAGTAAAGAGAAGTCAAGAGAAATTGAATAAGAGGTTTTGGTATGTTATATGGAAATGGTTTAAAATAGAATCATAATTTATCTGACTTGTTAAATTTACAATGGAAAAAGGTTTAAACATGTAATGAATAATGATAATTTGTGTGTTTTAAAAATTAATAAAACTTGTTTTAAAAAAAAAATGGGGTTGATGGCTCAGTGGTTAAAATGTGGAGCTTGTCAGCTGATAGCCTGGCTTTGAGACCCAAGTAATAAGGTGAGCACTTATTCCTGCCCCAGTTCCTGATCACCTAGCAGTTCGAAAACATGTCAATGCAAGTAGATAAATAGGCACAACTTTAGTGGGAAATTGACAGCATTTCATACTCCTTTGGCTACAGATGGGACCTGCAGTGTGCTTTCTTTGTTGGATTTTTGTACTATATACTTTATACTATAATGAGACACTGAATTTTGAATGTTGGAATGCCCAATCCTAGGAACTCTTCAACAGAATCTGGACATTTTTGTAAAAGTTTGAATTTTATCTGGGATTTTTCCTTAGCAATATAAATTTCTCTGTTCTGGACATTTTTGTGTGATAACTCTTTTGTGGAGGTGTTGCATGATATGTTTCATGAATTATAAAGTACATTGAGAGACATTTCTTCAAGACAAAAGCTATATTTGACCAAGATATTTATTATTCACATTTTTTTCCAAGAATATTGTAGGTTCTAACAGCCATTTGGCAACTCTTTGATTATTAAACCAATAAGCATTTGTCATTCATCCATTTTAAAATGTTAATTTTCCAGCATGAAGTAAATGTCAAATCTGTCTATCCTTCTATCCATCTGTATGCTAATATATTACTCTTATTTTTGTGGGAACAGGCATACCCTATTTCTTTGTGTAATGATCATTGCCAGAGAGGCTTTAGGAAGACCAAGAAGGAAGGGAAGCCATTTTGTTGTTATGATTGTCTTCCATGTCCAGAAGGGAAAATTTCAGCTGAAAGAGGTAAGAGATATCATGTACAGAGGATTATTTTAAAAGAAAACAAAGTAATGGGAGTGAATCAACTTCTGAGCAGTTATCAAGATAGGTATGCAATCCTATCACTTGTGATATTATTCATAATAAAAAGTGTATAAATTGATAAAGATACACTTCAGATGCACAAGGGAGATGCAGAAATTCACTATGAAGTACACAAGGAGAGAATAGGAAATAAAATAGAAAGCAATAGCAATAGCACTTACATTTATATACCTCTTCATAGTGCTCACAGCATTCTCTAATTATTATTATCATTATCATCATTATCATCATCATCATCATCATCATCATCATCATCATCTTTATTGTTAGAGTTCAACATGTGTACAATGATATTGGCTGAGCCTCCCTTCATGCATCCCCACAACACAACTCACAGTGAGGACAGAAATCCCTAATCCAGTCCCAATCTTATTACACTATGTGACCTTGTTGCACAATGCACTGGCCCTGCAAGTCTGTGTTATTTTCCATTCAGAAGTTTGACAGCCCATGGGTAGAAACTGTTCTTCAGCATGGTTGGCTATGCTTCTATATCTCCTACCTGATGGTAGGAGAGTGAAGAAGTGCTGATCGGGATGTGAGTCATCCCTGAGAATTTTCCTCACTCTTTTAAGGCAGCAAGCCCTAGCAATGTCATCTAGTGGTATCAGGGAACAGCCCACAATGTTTTATGCTGTGCTCACCACCCTTTGTAATGTCTTCTGTCTGCGGCTGTCAAGCCAGCATACCACACCATAATGCAATATATGAGGATGCTTTCTATTGTGGATGGGTAAAAGGAGGTCATCAGTTGTTGTTCCACTTTATTCTTTTGCAAGACCCTAAGGAAATGGAGTCTCTGTTGGGCCTTTCTGGCCATCTGGGTTGTGTTGTCCAGGTAAGATCTTCGCTGAGGTAGACTCCCAGGAATTTAAAGGAGGAGACTCTCACCACACAGCCCCCCCCCCCCGATGTAAAGTGAGGCAGGTTACTCTCTTTTTATGGAAGTCTAACACCATCTCCTTTGTCTTGCTGATGTTTAGATGTTGTTTTCTAGGCACCATGGGGATAATTTTTGAACCTCCCCCCATATGCTGTTTCATCTCCACTTGTAATGAGACCCAATATGGTAGTATCATCTGTGAACTTAATGATAACAGTGGATGGGTCAGATAATGCATGGTCATGTGTGTACACTGAGCACACAGCCCTGTGGGGAGCTAGTGCTAAGCTTCAGGGAGGTGGATGTGACAAAGCCAGCCCTCACTGTTTGTGGTCAGTCCCTCAGAAAGTCTTTGATCCAGTCGCAGACGGAAGAGGGAAAATCCAAGTCAATTAGCTTTTTGATAAAGATTATTGGCAAAATTGTATTGAAGGTTGAGCTGTAGTCAATGGAAAACATCCTGACATAGTTTCTGAGTTTCTCCAGATAACTCGCTAGAGCAGGGGTCCCCAACCGCCGGTCCGCGGACCGGTACCGGTCCACGGAACAAGTCTTACCGGGCCGCTGGTTGCTGGGCGCCGCCATCTTTTTTTGGTAAAAAAGTGCTTCCGGTGAGCTTTTTCGGGTAGAAAGCTCACCGGAAGCACTTTTTCATCAAAAAAGATGGCGGCGCCAGTGCTTCCGGTGAGCTTTTCCGGGTAGAAAGCCACTTTTTCATCAAAAAAAGATGGCGGCGCCCAGTTGATGCCGGTACTGGGCCGCGGCGCCCAGCTGATGCCGGTACCGGGCCGCGGCGTCAAAAAGGTTGGGGATCACTGCGCTAGAGTATGTAAGGCAGTAGCTATGGCATCGTCTGTCGACCTGTTCCCTCATAGGCAAACTGATGTTTGTCAAAGTCTGGTGAGAGGCATGTCCTAAGGTGTTGTAGAACGAGTCTTTCAAACATTTCATCACTACTGACATTAACGCAATAGGTCTGTAGTCATTTAGACAGTTAATTGCTGTTCTCTTGGGGACTGGGACAATAGTGGCTGTTTTCAAGCATAATGGAACAGAGGCCATTTGCAGGGAGCTGTTAAAGATCTTTGTCAGGAACTCTGCTAATTGATCAGCACAAGTCTTTACCATTATCCCCAGCACCCCACCTGGACCTGCAGCTTTACTGGGATTCACAGCCTTCAGTGCACTTGGGATTCACAGCCTTCAGTGCACTCTGACTTGATGTTCATATAGGGTGAGTGGCTGCAAATCAGAAGGCTTACAGGCAGAAGCTACAGGGTCTGGTCTTTTCACCTCGTACGGGTGAAGAAGATGTTCAACTCCTCTACCAATGAGGCATCAGCATTGGCCATGTTCCTCGTGTTGCCCTTATAGTTAGTTAGGTGCTGCAGTCCCTGCCACACTTGCTTCAGGTTGTTATCTGCTAGGTGGTTCTCCAGCTTATATTTGTATTGTTGTTTTGCTGTCTTAATGCTTTTACTAAGGTTTGCCCTGACCTGTCCCCTGCCTTAAAGGCAGAATCCCGGGCTCTCGGAAGTGTCCGTACCTCAGCAGTCATCCAGGGTTTACAATTCCCATAGACTCTGATCCACTTATCTGTTGTTACACTCTCAGTGCACACTTTGATGTAAGAGAGTACGGCATCAAAGTATTCATGCAGGTCTTGTTGTTCAAATACACTCCACTCAGTGGTTTCAAAAACCATCCTGCACTGACTGAAAGCACCCTCTGGCCAGATTACCATTTAACCATTTTCATGACTGGCTAGGTTCTTTTCCTGAGAGGGACATACTTTGGGCATGACAGAAGTGAAAGATGGTTTGATGTATCCAGGTAGGGGTGGGGAATTACTCTACGCCTGTTTCAGGTTAGAGTATACATGGTCTAAAGTGTTCTTCCATCTGGTGAAAAATTTCATGTACTGCACAAACGTAGGGAGAACTGTCTTTAAATAAGCTTGACTAAAGTCCCCAGCCATGATAAGAGCACCCTCTGGGTGAGTTTGCTGCTGCCTGGAGATGATGTGATATAGCTTAGAAAGCACCATGATGACATTGGCATCAGGTGGAATATAAACAGCTATAATAATTATCACAGTGATTTCTTTAGGCAGATAAAATGGCCTACATGTGACAGTCATCAGTTCCACATTGGGGAGCAATACATATAAACTACTTTGCTGTTAACTCACCAGTCACTGTGTATATAGATACAGAGTCCTCCTCCCTTGCTCTTACCGGAGTTGCCATTTCTATTAGAGCAATAAATGACTCAGCTTGTCAACTCCACTGCCACATCAGGAATAGCTGGATGTAGCCAGGTCTCTGTTACAATCATCACACAGCTTTTACGGATAAGCCTGCTTGCTGCCATCTGCAGCTCTAATTCATCAATTGTGTGGATGAGGGATTTGGCATTGCTCAAAAAGACACTTGGCAGTGCTAGCCTATGGGGCTGCTTTTGGAGCTGAGCCAACAGACCAGCTCTAAGCTGCACTTTTGTTTTCATTTGCTTTCATCAGCATCTCCCTGACCCGACGACAATCCATGGAGATCCCGGAAGCCTCACTATGCAATTCAGTATGTTGTGGGACTGCTGAAAATCTCTGGTAATCCCAGATTGACTTGCAAGCCCAATGTTTAGCAGCTCTATGAGTGTGTAGGAAAAACTTCCTCCTTGCTCTACACTGTGCACACACATTGATACACATATCATTCCAAACACCACACACTAATACCAGAAGCTCGGGGCCACTGCGTGTGAACACATCACCATCTTGGTGGCAGAAAGGCAGGATCAGGAATAGGGGGAGGGGAGGAAAGCAGCCTAACTGCCTGTTTGGTGGCAGAAAGGCAGGGGTAGCTACCGGTTCTGACCAGTTCTATAGAACCCCTTATTAACTTTCGAAGCAGTTTGGAGAACCAGTAGTTAGAATAAATTTCCTTTTGGTTTTTTTTCCACCCTTATTACATTCTTGGCAGAAAGCCTAGACTTACTGTCTCTGAAGGAGTTTTTTTCTTTCTTTTTTGATATTTTCTTAAAGGGGAAGGGTTGTTTTAAGCTTTTTACACTGCAAGCAGAGATGCACAAAGAAGCTTTTTAATGACAAGGAACCAATATGAGTGACATACAACAAGGCCTCTTGGCTTCCTAGAAAGCTTGATATTCAAACATGAGTTTACATACCCTTTCTGAGTTTTGGTCTAAAACTGGTTTTTGGGGAAGTTTAATTCTGTCCTTGGTGAAGTTTAATCCTGTGTATATTGGTGGGGAATTTTCCCTATTCAGCTTTGTTTGGAAGGAAAAAGATTAAGCTCTATTCCTGAAAAGAAACTGGGTTGAGAAATCTGGCTGGTTCCTGTGTCTATTTGTTCTGGTAATTGGTTTAACAAGCAACACCTACTGTTGTAATTTAATTATTTGTATTGTGTTCAAATTTTTTCCTGCCTCATGGTTTCTTTTTCTATCTGGGGAGGGAACCTTCCTTCACTGCTTTAGTGGTATCGGACACTGTCCTTTTGGAGTGTACTTCCAAAAGGCAGAATGCAAGCTTGGCACTGATTTTTTACTGCCTTCCGGGGGGGTGGGGGGCATGTGACCTTTCCTTAAATCTGGATGATTTCCTTAGGATATCTTGTGAGGTGAGTGAGACCAGCTGGTGTCTTTAAGTGGTGCAAATGGATCTAAGAATTGCTTTTCCTGGGTGTGCTCTTTCTGGAAAACTTAAATGGTAAAGGGTTTCACTTTATGAGCAAAAGTTGGCTGCTGATAGTTATCATTGCATTTTAACTATTTTAATTCTCAAGGTGCTCTGGCACCCTGCCTGATTAGTCACACCCACCAACTAAGCCATGCCCACAGAACCAGTTTTTTAAAATTTTGAATCCCATCCCTGCAGAAAGGCAGGATCAGGAATGAGTGGGGGGAGCAAAACAGCCTAACTGCCTGTGGTTTATAGAGTCGTCATATTGCCCCAACATTCTGGGTCCTCATTTTATCCACTTTAAAGGGGTGGAAGGCTGAGTCCACATTGAGCAAGTCAGGATCAAAAGACTTAAACTCCTGGCAGTGAACAGTTCGTTTACAATACTGCATATTAATTCACCCGAGCTTTGAGTTTCCTATTGAGATCTTCAGTGGCTGGATTCTTCCCTGACAAGAAAGGAGTAATTTCCATACATTTTTGGCAATATTTGTGAAGTGGTTTGACTGTGTCTTCTTTCTGTGGCTGACAGGCAGTGAATGGTCTCAAGTCACCCAACTATTTTTCATCTCAAAAGGGAGTACTGGAATTCACATTTTACCCACTTCTACACAATCCATCTTTAAGCACTTCAGTAAACTGGCAGTTCAAATCAAGGTCCCTATGGTATTAAGTGGATAAACTTGTATTTGAACATCACTGTAAAGTGGATCAGAACTTTTTAGTATTATAGTCCTTTTCAATCATCCCTGGCCAAAATAACTTTAAATCAGAGTTTTTCAATGTTACCAATTGCACATAAACACACCTTTGTGTCTGGTTGCATACAATTTGGACCAAAGGATAAGTTAGCATGGCTATCTTTTTATTCCTCCCATTGATGCTATGCTTATTGGGAAACTGAGAGATAATCTCCCGTGTTATTTCCAGCATATTTTGTTTGGGGCATTTATTTGTTTCTTTGGTCTCGTTTTCATTTTCACATCTCAGCTTGAGTGCCTTGTCCCATTCTGTGAATGCGTCATAGGCTATAAATAAATTTTGGGTGGTTAGTTTAGGCACAGATAACTGTTCTCAAGTTCAAGGTCAATACAATACAAAGTACATCATGACCATGTTCCCTCAATACAGGACATATAATGATTAGTGGAACAGATTATAAATTGATTTTTGATTGTTCTTTTTAGACACAGCTGACTGTTCTCCATGTCCAGAAGATCAATACCCAAATCACAACAAAAATGCATGCATTCCAAAAGTCATCACATTCTTATCATATGAAGATGCTCTGGGAATAAGTTTGGCTGTTTGTGCTCTTTCTTTTGCTTTCATCACATCTTATGTGCTCAGGATCTTCATTCAACACAGGGACACTCCCATTGTCAAAGCCAACAACAGGAATCTCACCTACATTATCCTCATCTCTCTTCTACTATCTTTCCTTTGTGTCTTGTTATTCATTGGGAGACCAAATAAATTTGTATGTCTTCTTCGACAACCAGCTTTTGGTATTATCTTCTCAGTGGCAGTTTCCTGTTTGTTGGCCAAAACTATTGTGGTTGTCTTAGCATTCATGGCTACCAAGCCTGGGTCAAAAATGAGGAAGTGGGTGGGGAAAAAAATGGTGAGCTCCATTGTATTTTCCTGCACTCTTGTTCAAGCCATCATTTGTGCTTCATGGCTGATGACATTCCCACCATACCCAGATTCTGAGAAACATTCAATGTCTCAAGAAATCGTACTAGAATGCAATGAAGGATCAGTGACCATGTTTTACTGTGTCTTGGGTTTTATGGGCTTCTTGGCCATTGTCAGCTTCTCTGCAGCTTTTCTAGCCAGGAAATTACCTGACAGTTTCAATGAAGCCAAATTCATCACCTTCAGCATGTTTGTCTTCTGCAGTGTTTGGTTATCTTTTGTTCCAAGCTACTTGAGTACCAAAGGAAAATATATGGTGGCTGTGGAGATTTTCTCCATCTTATCTTCCAGTGCTGGCTTGTTGGGTTGTATTTTTGCCCCCAAATGCTTTATCATTCTGTTCAAACCTGAACAGAACAGTAAGCATTTGCTCATGAAGAGATAATTTTTAAATCCTGAAAAATTATTACCAGTAACTAACGCAAATTCTGTTTGAATGAGATGAGGTCAAAAAACTCAAAGTCCACCGACTTGTCATCACAGCACATTGCACCACATTAAGACAAAGTACTTTTTTCAAAGTACTTTTATTACAATGTGATCAGATGTACTGAATTTATTATTGTGTAGAATACAGGTAGTCCTTGACTTTGAACCATTTGTTTAGTGACCATTCAAGGTTAAAAGAGTGCTGGAAAAAAGTGGCTTATAAGTGATCCTACAATTTACAATTGTTACAGCATTCCAGACCTTCTCAAGTGGTTTCTGAGAAACATAGTCTGTGGGGGAAGCTGGCTTAATTTAACAACATTATGCTTCATTTAACAACTGGGGTGATTCATTTAAGACCATGGAAAAATGAGAGTAAAATTGGGAGTGACTCACTTAACAACTGCCTCACTTAGGAATAGAAGTTGCAGTCCCAATTATGATTGAAAATTCAGAATTAGTTGCAATATGACTGCTTTAAACATATTTACATTGATTTTTAATATTCTATGTAATGAAGATATAATAAAGCATTTTCAAAGTCTGATAGAATTCTAGTGCCATTATAGATAGAGTATCTTTGGAAGGCATCAATATATTGTCTATATCTGCAATAATTTAGAAGTATCAGAAGAATTAATTTATATTCCAATTTTAGGGCACTGCACACCAGAACAATTACACACAAGGATGCTTACAACTAATTCCCAAAAAACTGTCAAATTATTTACTAAGACAATATCACTATTATTCTTGTCATCCTTCCTAGTCCCACTTATGACTATAACTGTGTTGCTTGTATCTTTACAATTTATATTGTTTTATTTGTTTCCTGGTATATTTTTATTGCTTATTAGTAACTTATGATTATCACTAAGTGTTGTATTTTATGATTCTTGATGAATGTACTTTATTTTTTTCTTTATGCACACTGAGAGCATATACACCAAAGACAAATTCCTTGTGTGTCCAATCACACTTGGCTAATAAAGAATTCTATTCTATTCTATTCTATTCTATTCTATTCTATTCTATTCTATTCTATTCTATTCTATTCTATTCTATTCTATTCCATTCCATTCCATTCCATTCCATTCCATTCCATTCCATTCCATTCCATTCCATCCCATCCCATCCCATCCCATCCCATCCTATCCTATTATAAAGCATGAACATTTGTAGATCACAATGAGAAAATCAACTTTGTAATATGTCTTTGGCCTGTCGTAAAGCTGCTTACCAATATCCCAAGAGCTGGATTAATGGAAACAGATTCTTAAGCATCTTGAAGTCAGGATGTCTAAGAGTCTGTTTCAATTAAGCCAGCTCTTAGGATATTGAGCAAAACTCAAATATTTGCAGTGAAGTATGTACATATAGAAAAGAGAACACTATTAGACACTATTCTCCTTTATTGTAGTTTCAGTCTCCAGAATTGAGAATTCAGTACTTAATTCTTTGAGTACTTTGAGAATTCAGTAATTAATTCTTTGGAAATGATTGTCTGTATTGTATACAACCTATTAAGTTTACACATAGATTAGAATAACAGAGTTGGAACAGACCTTGGAGGTCTTCTAGTGCAATCCCATGCTTAGGCAGGAAACCCTATACCACTTCAGACAAATGGTTATCCAATATCTTTTTAAAAACTTCCAGTGTTGGAGCATTCACAACTTCTGTAGGCAAGTTATTCCTCTGATTAATTGTTCTAACTGTCAGTAAATTCCTCCTTAGTTCTAAGTTGCTCCTATCCTTGATTAGTTTCCACTCATTGCTTCTTGTCCTGCCCTCAGGTGCTTTGGAGAATAGCTTGACTCCCTCTTCTTTGTGGCAGCCCCTGAAATATTAGAAAATTGCTATCATGTCTCTCCTAGTCCTTCTCTTCACTAGACTAGACATATCCAGTTCCTGTTGCTCTTCTCTGCACTCTTTTTAGAATCTCAATGTATTTTTACATCGTGGTGACCAAAACTGAATGCAGTATTTTAAGTGTGGCCTTACCAAGGCATTATAAAGTGGTATTAACACTTTCCATGATCTTGATTCTATCCCTCTGTTTATGAAGCCTAGAACTCCATTGGCTTTTTTGGCAACTACAGCACAAGGCTGGCTCATATTTAAATGGCTGTCCACTAGGATCCCTCTCACAATTATTACTGTTGAGCAAGGTACCACATACCACTGTACCTGTGCATTTTGTTTTTCTTAAATGTAGAACCTTACTTTTCCTAAATGTTACCTTACTTTTTTCACCATTGAATTTCATTTTGTTAGATAGCGCCCAATGTTCAAGTCTGTCAAGATCCTTCTGTGTCTTAAGCCTATCTTCTGGAGTGTTGGCTATTCCTGCCAGCTTGGTGTCATATGGAATTTTGATGAGTTCCCCATCTATCCCTTTGTCCAAGTCATTGATGAAGATGTTGAAGAGTACTGGGCCTAAAACAGAACCTTGGAGTACTCCATTGCATACTTCTCTTCATGTAGATGCAGTTCCATTGAGGACTGGACAAACATCCTTGCCTTCCTTTTAAATTATCATTTGAGATATTGAAATATCCAAGATCCAAAAATGGTCTTGATAGTCCTCAACATTCCTCCATCAGGGATGGCTTCAAGCCATGATTTTGAAAAGAATTCCACGCCCCATTTTTCACAATCTATCTTCTATCTATACTAGATTATGGCTATAACTATCATCATGGCATAGCAATGGTAATCATTATCTACTGTACATGCCATAAACATAATTCTAGTTCACTGTCAATCTACATCTCTTTCTAAATGAAATCATTACAATATTGCACTGCTGATCATTAATCCATTTCAAAACTGTAGATTCTACAAAATGATTGACACCCCTAGAAATTTGTTATTTTCATAATGCTCCAATATGCTTCTGGTTCATTTGTAGATAGACACATTCTCTTTCTTCGCATAATACATTAACTTCTCTATGGTGATATACTGCCCTACTTTTGTTGTTGCTCTAGATCAGGGGTGTCACACTCATGTTGTCATGGTGGCATCATGTGACATATTGGTACTATTTTCCCCTTCACTAAATGGGCATGGACGTAGCCAATACAAGACACATCTGGCCCATGGGCCAGGAGTTTGACCGCCCTGCTCCAGATTGTTGGCTACCAAGTCTGGGTCTAAAATGAAAAAAATGAAGGGAGGAAGTGAAGTCTGTTGTATTTTACTGCTCTCTTTTCAAGCCACCATTTGTGCCTCATAGGTGATCATGGTCCCATCATTTCCACATTTGTATAAACATTCAATATTTCAGGGAATTGTAGTGCAACACAATGAAGGATTGTGACCATGTTCCGTTGTGTTTTGGGATTCGTGGTCTCATTGACCCTTGTTGACTTCTTGTCAGCCTTTTTAGCCAGGAAATTATCTGATAATTTCAACATAGCCAAATTTGTTACCCTTGACATGTTTTTGTTCCACAGTGTTTGTTTTTCTTTATTCAAGTCTACTTTACCATTGTATTTGGACCTGAACTAAGCAAGAGTCATCTACTAATGAAAAGAACGTACTGAAAACTAAAATGTTGCCATGAACCAAAGGAAGAAACTGAAGCTTCACAGTCATATTGAGAAGGATTTTTTTTATATCCTGAAGAAATTTTAGGATGATGGTGACCAAAGATAAACTTTTCATCCCCATTCACGGATTTGGTCAAAGTTCTCTTTATTTTCTTTGAATTTAACTCAGCTAGATAGAACTGAGAAGATAATTGAGATCTTGTTTACTTTCAGAAAAGCTGAATGGGAGGCTGCTTTGCTAGCAAGGGTGGACTTCCTCACTTCTAAGAATGAAATAGAAGACAGCTATTGCTTATCTTGCTGTCCAATTGCCTCATCATTTGGCTATGCTTCCTCTGCCATGTTTGTTGTATTTCAGAGTTTGAAACATCCACCCTCTAAAATGACACAGATACAACATTAGTACCATTCAAAATATGTAACATGAAAGCAAGCTTCTCATTTAGCATACATTGTTTTGGTAACTTTCCATGGGAATAAACTTCTTATTCTTATTCTTCCTTAGTCCATGCGCACGCACACACAAAGACATTTGCTAATAAAATGTTTTCTTCTTTGATACCTCTTTGCAAAACCACCTGTGTTAATCGTAAGAAATATAAACATGATGTTTCTTGTCATTATTAAATTATCATCAAACTTAGTTCTCTCCATGTCTCAAGAGAGCTACAATAAGCACCAAAACTGAAAATCAAAACTGAACTGCGTGCAATTCCCAGCTAGACTTGGAGATAGAGATACAATAAACATTTCTGTAAGATTTCAGAGAACGTGTAAGTATAAAAAAACTAATTATCTTTTAGGTAATTATCAAATTATTCCCAATTATTTCTGTTTCTTTTACAAGTCCCTGGGCAAGTGAGATATTAAAACAAAATTGTAATCAAAGACAAAGGTGTACCATTCTGATCTGGATTTGAAGTAACACTTTTTAAAATTAAAAATGTTTATTTGACTATAAAGGCCACCTAAACCAGAGTAGTCTTTCAAATGAGGCTATGCTATTTAGCAAAGAATTCAATAAGAGATAATGTGAAGTCAAACAAAGTGATACACCCCCCGCCCAAAAAAAGAATTATGTCAGTTTTCATCCTGGTTGTAATATTTTTGCCCGATGTGCTCTGCAATATTCCTCACATGAATTGCATCATCAGTGAGCCTCTTCCAATTCTTCATAAATACTATCAGTTAGGAGATATTATCATTGGTGGAATTTTGTCTCAGATCTACATATTTTCAAACACAATAACCTTTCAGGAACGACCTTCTACTGAACTTTTTTATGAAACTGAGTAAGAAACATAAAATGTATTTGTGAAAGTTTTGCTCTATTCTGTCTGAATCTTCTTTTGCTAATCTTTCCTTCCATCCTCTTTCCCTTATAAAGTCACAGATTGACTGTGCAAATCCCCATTCATAAACACTGCAATTGCTTAGGAATGTTTTGATTATCAGATGCAACCAAACATTTGGATGTAAAATTGTGTGCAGTCTCACCATATACGTACAATATGATTAAGTTAACATTTTGGGTATTTGTGGTTTGGGTGGCTCATTTTATGGTATGGTTTAAAATGTTTAATATATATGTAGTTGGTGAACATTGACAGGGTCATCTTGAAACATGAGATCAGTGGGAAATAAATTTGATAAACAAATGAAAGGCAGAATTACAGAGTTGGAAGGGACCTTAGAGGTCTTCTAGTCCAACGCCCTGCTTAAGCAGGAAACCGTACACTTCAGACAAATGGTTATCCAACTTCTTTTTAAAAACTTCCAGTGTTGGAGCATACACAACTTCTGGAAGCAAGTTGTTCCACTGATTAATTGTTCTAACTGTCAGAAAATTTCTCCTTAGTTCTAAGTTGCTTCTCTCCTTGATTAGTTTCCACCCATTGCTTCTTGTCCTATCCTCAGGTGTTTTGGAGAATAGCTTGACTCCCTCTTCTTTGTGGCATCCCCTGAGATATTGAAACACTGCTATCATGTGTCCTCTAGTCTTTCTTTTCATTAGACTAGACATACCCAGTTCCTGTAACCATTCTTCATATGTTTTAGCCTCCAGTCCCCTAATCATCTTTGTTGCTCTTCTCTGCACTCTTTCTAGAGTCTCAACATCTTTTTAGATATATAAATCAATATTTGTTCAGGGTTATTAAAATTAGATAAAATGACCAAATAGAATTTATTAGCCAGAAACCTTATTGCTTTGTAATATATGCCATCTCTCTGGAAGTCAGCCTTTAAACTTCATTTCAGGGTGGTGACTCAGCTCTACCAACACATTTTGTCTTTGGCATTTGCTGTAAAGGAGATCAATAAAAATCATCATATTTTGCCCAATTTCACTCTGGGCTTCCATATCTATAACAGCCATTTTATTGCAAGCTGGACATATCATGCCTCAATGGAACTCTTCTCAACACAAGGCAAGTTCATTCCTAACTACAAGTGTGATACAGAGAACAATCCAGTATCAGTCATTGGAGGGCCTAATTCAGAAATCTTTATCCACATGTCAGCTATCCTGTCCATTTACAAGGTTCCACAAGTAAGATATTTTCTTCTCTTTTTAAATTTAATTTTCATATGTTATTATTCCTAAACCCACACATACCTTTTTGGGGCATTAAGATAAGTTGTCATCCAAATCATCACTAATTAAAATAATGACACCTTGATATTTCAGCAATGAGGAAGTATTTATTAAAATATTTTCATATTAAAAATAGTTCTGAAGGAATCCTTGGTTCATAGCGTTTGATGTTAGACAGAGTAGGATTTGTCTGTGCTATCATAAATAATGACTTGGGTTTTGGATCAGTGAATAAACTTGATTAGGGGCATGATGGCTTAGCAGTTCAGCTTGTCAGCTGGAAAACTGACAGCCTTGGTTCAAGACCCAAGTGTCATGCAACAGGGAGAGCTCCAATTCCTGCTCCAGCTTCTGCTCACCTAGCAGTTTGAAAGCATGCAAATACAAGTAGATTAATAGGCACCACTTCATGGGAAGGTTACAGCATTCCATGCATTTTTGGCATATAGCCATGTTGACCACATGACCAAAGAAAATGACTTTAGACAACACTGAGTCACTCAGCCAAGAAACAGAGATGAGCACCATGCCCTAGAGTTGAACATGACTGGATAGGGAAATGTTTACCTTTATAAACTTGATTAACAAAATAGCATTAAAATCAGGATAAAATGTGGTACCTAAGAGTCCCTTTGAAGAGACATCCTGCAGCTTTTCTGTTTTAGTTCACAATCTAACCAAAGTAAGATTTGTCCTTAATATTGACTAACATGACAAAATGAGAAATAATTCGAACTTGACCTTTAGGATTTCTCTGTAGGAAAAATGCATATAATTTAATTATTTTGGGACAGAGCTATTTGATACACACAGATATGTTTGACATGGCTTTACAAACCAATTATTCTATTTTTCAGAAATAAGTTATGAAACAAATATAGAAGTTCTCCCTCTCCTATGAAATATTGTTTAAGAGAAGATGGAACCATTATTCAATTAAGCCAGCCAATTTATAAAAACAATCAGCAAGAAGAATATTACTTATAATCAGGATGAAACAACACTATTCAGAGAGGAAATGTCAGTTTATATTCAAATGGCTTGCCTGACTATGTATCTATTAATGGCTGATTTGTCAGAGTGCCAGCTTGTAGAAATTCCCTGGCATTTTTGGACATGGGTCAGTCTAGGATGGTCACATTTTCCCAATTGAAACTGTGATTAAATCTGTCTATATATTGTGAAATTAAACATTTTTCATCATGTCTTCTGAATGCTAACTGATATTGATGGATGTGTTCTGCTAGTCTTCTGCCAGTTTGTCCTAAATAGTGGTTGTTGCAGTCCTTATATTGTATGTTGAAGACGACTCCTGTTTTTTTCTTCTAGAGTTGTTAGAGGTCTTTTGGTCTACTTAGGAAATTTTGAACAGCTTTAGTTGGCTTGTGTGCTACACTGATTTCATGTGTTCGTAGAAGTCTGTTGGTGGTTTCTGAGATATTTTTGATGTATGGCAGGGTAATTCTTTTAGGGTTTGGGTTGGTTATGCTGTATTGGGTTGAGTAGTTAAACAGAAGTTTATGAGAGCCATAATCCTGGGTGTTTTGATCTTTGTGTATTTGATTAAATCAGGTGTTCTGTGGAGCAATGTGGCCATGGATACTTTGCCTAATTCTGGATCTGTAGACATGAACAGGACTGTGACTGCAACTTTATCAAAAAGTCCCTGACCACTCAGCCCAATACAGCATAACTATCACAAACCCTAAAAAGAATTTAAAAAAAACCCCAGAAGTAATCTATAACACACAATGTAAGGACTGCAACAACTACTACTTAGGGCAAATAGGCAGAAGACTGGCGGAATTCATCCATGAACACCAACTAGCCATCAGAAAACATTAAAATTCTTTAATTTCACAACATATAGACAGCTTTAACAATAGTTTCAACTGGAAAAATGTGATAATCTTAGACCAGGCTAAATCCAAAAATAAATGAACAAAAAAGAACTAAAGAATCTCTAGGACCAACACTGACAGCCAAACTACTTGCATATAAATTGACAGCAAACTGCACTCCTTACTAACACTGATGATGTTACCTAGTTTAGGTAATGAAACATCTGCAAGAAAACAAGCAAACTCAGAGATCACCAAAGTCCCGTCATTTCAATCCTGATCTACAAATATTCTCCTTTGTTACTATTCAAAGATTTCTTGTTATCAGAGCATGTTTTCTAAAAGCATAAAAAGTTAATGTTTGGTTATGGTAAGTATAAAGTGAAGTATACTATGATCAAACAAGGTGGTCTTTGCTTATTTATACACAAAATTAACATGGATTCATTGATGCAACATTAACAGAAAAACATACCAGCTGAAGCAACCTGATATACATAGATATTTTGCAATTTCTCCATGTAGTGCTGAGATAGAGCATCCAAAATTTTATATGTTTTTTATTCGAAGTATTGCCACTCATAACAAAGTATTTTGACTTAAATGTCTTCAGTTTGGCATTTTTGTAACCTATACACTGATTGCTGATTGATTGATTCCATATCTTCAAGTGATTCTCAACCATTGGCAATTTTCTGGACAAATCCATACAGCTTCCTTGGCAAGGCTTTTCTAAGTAATTTATCATTACCCTTTTTCTAGTGTTGAGAGAAAATGACTGGCCCATGGTCAATCAGATACTTTGTGCCTATGGCAAGACTACAACTCATGGCATCCTGGTTTATAGCCTGGTTCCTTTATTACTACACCAAACTGATTATCTAGGTTATTCCAATATTTTATAGAGATTCCAAATGGAATAATGACCTTTATTACCAAATGGTATAGCTAGTAGCCCCGATTCATCCATACTCACTGAATCTAATTGAAATTAAAATATTTAATCAATTTTCAGATCACTGCCCCATGCCCTCTTTTTCTTCTTCTTCTTTTCCTATTTTAGTTCACCTATGGTTCTTCTGCTGATTTAAGTAGGAAAACTCAGATTGCTTTGTACCACCAGATGTTCCCAAATGTCAACAGACAATGCAGAGGAATTCTTCAGTTACTCTTACATTTCCAGTGGAGGTGGATTGGGGTATTATATGACAATGATGACAATGGAGAGAGGTTTATTCAGAAAGTTATTCCCATGTTTTCCAAGAAAGGAATCTGTTTTGATTTCATTGAAAGATTCCCAATAATCACTTTTGTTGATAACTTTGATAAGATGGTGACAGAAGGATTTCAAACATACCATGTTGTAACAGAAAGCACTGCTAATGTTTCTATTATTTATGGTGATATTAAGACCATGGTATTTATAAGGATGTTTCCCACCATATTAAAATATGAGAATATCGCAGAAATAGCAGTATCCAAAGTTTGGGTTATGTCAGCTCAGATGGAATTCACATCTCTTCCCTTTCAAAAGCATGAGAATATAGACTTCCTCCATGGTGCTCTCAGCTTTGCAATCCATTCAAAGGAGATATTAGGATTCCAGGAGTTTCTTCATATGAGAAAACTTATCTTGGTAAAAGAAGACAGAAATGATTTTATTCAGCCCTTCTGGGAAGAAGCATTTGAATGTTTGTTTCCTGGATCCACATTGGACAGTCAAGCCACAGTGACCTGCACTGGTGTAGAGAAGCTGGAGACACTTCCTTCATCTGTTTTTGAAACAAGCATGACTGCCCATAGCTACAGTATTTATAATTCAGTCTATGTTGTGGCATATGCTTTGTATGCTATGCTTTCATTGGAAGTCAAGAAGACATCAAGGGTTCATAAAGGAAGACAGATCTTCAATCAACTTGCCTGGAAGGTAATAGTTTGTGCAAGCTGATATGTGGGAAATCATCTTGAGGGAGGTTCTCTTTTCCCTTTGGCACATCATTATGAGGTGGTAAATCTTTCACCCTTTTGAAATGGATCAGATTAGGGTTAGGATTATAAATATAATATTTTTATTTTAATGTTCCAGTAACAGAATCTTTCAACTCTGAGTACATGTCTCCCACTGTATAGATTGCCCCCATGACTACATAGGAAGACAGGGAGGAAGATAACCACCAGATTGCAAGAACACAAGTGAGCTGTCAGATGAGGAGATTCAAACTCTGTAATGAAAAGGACATACATTCAATTTTGTAGCTACTAAGATTGTTGGACGAGTAGGCACAAAGCATCCAGGAAGTGATTGAAGCCTGGGAAACCTCATCAGTGAACAAGAGGGCTGATTTACCACTAGCTTATCAAATACTTAGGATGCAAGGTCTTGGCAGCACAAGCAAACAACAACCAATGACTTAATAGCCAGCCATTAACACCCCAATCAACCTCTAAAAGGCACATTCAACAGGCACTGTATAAATACCACACAGAGAACAGCCCACAGGATACACTTTGCTAGAAATAAGTTCCCTGAAGATGGACCAGCATGAGTCTAAAAGCTCAGAAAACTAAACCTCTGGTCCCGGTGACTGACCCAGATTGGATTCTGAAACATCACCCTGGGACATGTCTATTCACCTCCTCCGATGCTCACTCTTTTTTTTTATCTTTTAGAGAGCCAGAGTCATTACTGAGACACTTTCTTATATTATTATTTTTTTATTAACCTCAAACTCAAATTTCTTTTGTCTTACCACTGTCTTGGTTTTTGCTTTTCCTCCTGTTCCTTCAGGATATTCCTACTGCCCATTATAAAGACATGAATATAAATCAATGACAATCACCATAGAATGTCCTAATGTATAATGTCTATTCAGGGGTCAGGCCTAGCATTCCTGCAAAAGTGTTCTTAATTCAGGCTTCATGATCATTTCCTCTTTCAGTGCAATACCATTCTGGCTCATATTATTTGCCTTCTTCTTCTGTTTAACATGGAATAGATCTTTAAGGAGATCAAATTCAAATGGGGAGAGATTAACATCCTTTACTATATACCGATGAATCGCTCCCTCTCCTTCATTTCTTTTTCCTTTCTTAAGCTGAACTATTTTGTGAGACATGTCTTCTTTAATAACAGTGTTGGGGAAACACTTTACTTCTCTCCAAATGGGGAACTGGAAACTGGATTTGATATCATCAATTGGGTTATATTCCCCAACCAATCCTTCTTTAGAGTCAAAGTTGGACAGCTACAACCCCTGTCTTCTAAAGAAGAAATGTTCACTATTTCAGAGAAAACCATAATGTGGACACACAGGTTTAATCAGGTAGGCTTATGTCTCATATTGATCTTTTCCTCATATGTATGGCAATGTGCCTTCCACCTATCTTTGATTTGGGAGGAAAGTATATTAATATAAAAAATAATGCTTCCACATTCTATATTTACTTTGACTTGGAAAAAGATATGTGTTGCTTGCCACATGAATTGTAAGGGAAACAACAAGTGGAATCTCTTCCTTCTATCTCCCATCCTTTCCATGGGAAAACTAATTTTCAATTGCTCTTCTAGACAGGGATATGAGATAGAGAAGTATATACTGTAGTCAAAAAAAGAGTTTTGCTAAACTGAGGTTATTATAGTAATTGTCTCTCCTTCGATAGACTAAAACCAGTCAACACACAACTATAGGAAAGAAGCTTTATAGCTGCATGAATACAATTTTAATCCTGCTGCAGAAATGTTTTCTCTTCTTCTGGGAGCAAAAATGCAAATCATGTTGCATTTTTCTAAGAAATTCATAAGAACATCATCCTTTTGATGTTACTAAGATCAGACATTTTTTTTAAAAAAATCCATGACTTCTATCATCAAAGAAAAATGCAGCAATGGAAGAAGCATTTTTAAAAAGCAGTCAGAGTTCCAGCAAAAGTGTTTCTGATTATATCCATTGCCAATTTATATAGTACAAATTCATTCCTCCTGGGGAGATTAGAGTTTTTCTGATTTAAAAAAATAGTGATATGATTGGTAAAATCATATATGTGTGATTTTACATTGACTCATTAAACTCTCCAGAAACTCTTGAAAGGGATTTTAATTTTGTGTACCAATAGGACCTATATTTACATTAAATACTATTTATATTATATTATTTATAACAAGACAATATATTTATTCATGCAATTATATTCTCAAAAACTTTAAGTTTTATATTTGGAGCTAGAACTCCTAAAGAATTTCCTTCTAAAAAACTACAGACAATGAGAAATAAAGATACTGTTGACATACACATTTATAAAAGAAGAAAATTATTTTATGTCTTTTCTGAATAGACACAGCCCCCTTCTCTTTGCAATCCCAGTTGCCATTCAGGTTATAGCAAGGTCAAACAAGAAGGAAAGCCATTTTGCTGTTATCATTGTATACCTTGTCCAGAAGGGAAGATTTCAAATCACAAGGGTAAGAAATATCACAGACAGAAATGACACCCAGTCTGTGCTCCAGGCAAAAATAAATTTGGACTTTGTAGACTAAGATGTGGATATATATTTAGCTAAACTTTGACACTGGCACAACCCTCAGAGGTTTAAAAAAATCTGAATTTATCTTCAAATATCTCATGAGAAGAAGTCTATGGAGATTCTCCATCATCCAAATTATGGTTGTCCCAAAAGACAACTGGACTTTTCACCAAGAAGGTCCAATTGCTTTTAGAAAAGCACTTTGGGTCAAAAGAAGCTTTTATAAATAAATGACTAAAATGGAAAAGGAACGGGGAAGAAAGTTGCTAGATTAGATAATTTCCCAGTCCAAATAAGGCCATCTGATCTTCTTTTACTTGTTTAAACAGTCATTTGATCTGACTGTGGAAGTTTATAAATAATATGAAACAAACAGAAAATAAATAAATATGCAAATAAATTGCTCAGAAGACAAAAAGGGGGATTAGTTTCTTTATTTGGCCCCATTTCAAGCTAAGTTGTATTGTTTAAGGTTTTGTAAAATATGTATTTTATTGGTTTATTACAATATTCTAGTTCTGGATGGTTGTTGCTGTTTTTTTCAGACATGGACAACTGCTTGCAATGTCCACAAGATCATTATCCCAATGAGGATCAAGATTTCTGCATTCCAAAATATGTAACATTTTTGTCCTATGAAGAACCTTTGGGGATCACCTTCACCAGCTTTATTATTTCCTTTTCAGTCATTACTATTTTGCTGCTCTGGCTTTTCATTAAACATAATGACACCCCTATTGTGAAAGCCAACAATGAGACCCTCACCTATATTCTTCTCATCTCCCTCCTACTTTCATTTCTTTGCACCTTGCTATTTATTGGCCAGCCTCATCAATGGACGTGTCTTCTTCGGCAAGTTACTTTTGGCATCATCTTCTCCATGACAATTTCTAGCATTTTGGCAAAGACTATCATAGTAATTCTAGCTTTCATGACTACCAAGCCAGGGTCAAGAATTAGAAAATGGATGGGAAAGAGACTAGGTCTTTCTATTGTCCTTTCTTGCTCTTTTATTCAAACCATTATTTGTATTGTATGGCTATCAATCTCACCTCCATTCTTAGATGTTGACATGTATTCCATGCCAAAGGAAATTGTATTGATGTGTAATGAAGGGTCAACCATCATGTTCTACTGTGTCCTTGGTTTTATGGGTTTCCTGGCAGCTATCAGCTTCATGGCGGCTTACCTGGTCAGAAAGTTACCTGACACATTTAATGAAGCCAAATTTATTACCTTTAGCATGCTGTTGTTTAGCAGTGTTTGGCTCACCTTTGTTCCAACATACTTGAGCACAAAGGGGAAATATATGGTGGCCATGGAGATATTTTCAATTTTGTGCTCCAGTGGTGGACTACTGGCTTGTATTTTCTTCCCCAAGTGTTATATTATGATAAGAAAACCAGAACTGAACAGTAAGGTACAACTAAGAAGAATAACAATGTAGCAACAGAAAATTTTCTGATTTTAGTGATGAACAAATAGGAACCTCAGTGGCGCAGTGGTTAGAGTGCAGTACTGCAAGCTACTCCTACTGCAATTTGGCAGATCAATCCCATCAGGCTCAAGGTTGACTGAGCCTTCCATCCTTCCCAGATGGCTAAAATGAGGACCCAGATTGTTGGGGGCAATAGGCTGACTCTGTAAATCACTTTGAGAGGGCTGTAAAGCACTATAAAGCAGTATATAAGTTTAAGTGCTATTGCTATTGCTATTATAATAAAGGAATACAATCCACAAATAAATAATAATAATGTTTTTAATAAATGTAGTAAAAGTTAATTCATTTGTTTAGAAATTTTATCAGGCTGCCACTCATTGTCTGAGAGTCTGGAAGCCTTACAAGAAACAAAAGCTTAATATACAACAATAAAAACTAAGCTGAAGCACAGACAGCTCGTTTTCCCACAGGAAGAAGAATCACCTCGCCTAAACAGCTCTATCTCCGCTCCTTCCCCACTTAGGAATGTGGCAAGCCCGAAACTCTTCCCTCATGACTGTCAAGGAGAAAGTAAGAAAATGAATATATACTAAGCTTAACTAAAATGGCTACACATATGTCAATTTTGGGCTTGACAGCTATGTATCATCACACCCCACACATTTTAAATTCCTGATCTGAACTGTAATCTGCAAATTATATAAGGGAATTCTACCCATGATTTTGGAATAAAGTATAAAGATCTAATCAGGAGTGGGATTCAAATTTTTAACAACTGGTTCTGTGAGAATGGTTTAGTTGGTGGGTGTGGCTTGGTTATTGGCTGGGTGTGGCCAACTCAATAGCACTCACATTGATGCACACATTTCCTCGCCTGGCCTCTCATGACTGTGGGGATGCTGCAACAGTTGTAAGTGTGAAAAATGGTCATAAGTCACTTTTTTCAGTGCCATTGTAACTTTGAATGGTCACTCCACACAAGCAAAGCACCAGCAAAGGAGGGGGAAAAAAAACTCCAGAGAAGTTCCTGAGACAGGAAGGTCTAGTCCTGCCAAGAATGTAATAAGGGTTATTGGAGAGTCAGTTTCTGTAAGCAACACCAGAATGTTTCCTTCCTGCCTTCCTTACAGGATTAGGCCAGTAATTGGTTCTCCGAACTGCTTAGAATGTTAAAAACCAGTTCTACCGAATAGGTGTGAACTGGTAGAATCCCACCCCTGGATCTAATGCCCTTGTGTGTTTCCTATGCTTTGCTATCTTCCAATAGTGTTAGGCTGCAGTTACAGCTCCCATATTGCCCTAACCATGATGGCTGGATGTTAATGTCTACAGCACATGAGTTGATGAATATAAAAGTCTATTATAGATTTTCACTTATTTGAAACACCAAATTTATATTCATTCATTCATTCGTTCATTTTGTATAGCTGACCATCTCATCAGAAGTTACTCTGGATGGTATAGCACAATTAGATGGAACTACAATATAAAAAGGGGATTGATTGCTCAGTGAGCTGACAGCCTGGGTTCAAGATCCAAGCACTGTGCAATAGGGTGAACACTTGTTCCTGCCCAAGCTCCTGCCCATCTAGAAGTTAAAAAACATGGCAATGCAAGTAGATAAACAGGCATGACTTTAGTGGGAAATTTAAAGCTTTCTGTGGTCCTTTGGCTTAAAGCCATGCTGGCCACATTACCATGGGAATTGTCTTCAGACAACGCTGCTTCCTCAGCTAAGAAATGAAAATGAGCATTGCCCCCTATAGTTGGGCTTGATTGGAAAGTGGAAATCTTTACCTTTACAATATAAAACCAGCCATTTTAAAATGATTATTATAAAAATGTGGACTAACGTTAGTAATTATTTTTATAAAAATAAGAATTAGAATATATGAACCACAATGGATAGAGAAGTTTAACAACCACATATCACTGACAATAAGGGAGGGAAGAGAATGTTGCATAAGGCTGATCAAATGTAGGTCCCTTGTGGAAACCTGTAGCATGCCCTCTCTGCCTGATCTTTATACTATATATTTTATACAATAGATGACACTGAATTTTCAGTATTGCCATGCCCAATACTAGGAACCTTTCAAAGGAAATCTTGATAGTTTTTGTCAGCTTTTTTGCAGAGGATTACATGATACGTTTCATCAATTTTGTTAACTACACTGAGAAACATTTCTTCAAGATGACAGCTACAATTGCCCAAAATATTTATTCTGCACATCAAGAATAATATAACAGCCATTTGGCAACTCTTTGATTATTAAACCAATATCTTGGAAGCATTTCTTATTCATCCATTGAGTGAAAATATTCATTTTCCAGCACAAAGTAAATCTCATATCTGTCTATCCTTCTATCCATCTAAATGCTAATATATTATTCTTATTTTTGTGGGAATAGACATACCATATTTCTTTGTGTAATGATTTGTAATTGTTATAACATCCCAGATCGTTCCAAGTGATTTCTAACAGTTATATCTATGGGAGAAGCTGGCTTGATTTAACAACTTTATGCTTCAGCTAACAACAGGGTGATTCATTAAAGACCAAGGCAAAAATGGGAGTAAAATTGGGAGTAACTCACTTAACAACTGTTTCACTTAGGAATAGAAGTTCCAATCCCAGTTATGGTGGAAAATTGAGAATTAGTTGTAATGTGACTGTTCTAAACATATTTATATTGATTTCCAACCCAATATTAATTTTCAATATTCTATGTAGTAAAGATAATTTTGTATTCCAATGTAAGACATGCACTTATATAAAAAGTTTGACATTTGTACATCACAATGGGAAAATCAACTTTTGTTGACTTCTGCCTGTAGTAAAGCTGCTTAACAATATCCAAAGAACTGGATTAATGGAAACAGATTTTTGAGCATCCTGAAATCAGGATGCTTAACAGTCTGTTTCCATTAAACCAGCTCTATTGATATTGAGCAAAACTCAAAAATTTTCAGTGGTGCGGGCATATAAAAAAGAGAGCACTATTTTATGTTGTTTCTTGTAGTTTCAATTTCTACCTCTGAGAATTCAGTACTTAATTACTTAATTCTTTGGAAAGCATATGTCTGTATTGTATACAACCTATTAAATTTACACAAAGGTACACATGGTTGTGCTTCTTCTAAATTATCATTTGAGATGTTGAAATATCCAAGATCACATTCCAAGATCAGATTTGTAGATACATACTCTTTGCATAAGACATTAACTTCTCTATGGTAATATATTGCCCAACTTTTGTTGGTGCTCTATATTAGGGGTGTCAAACTTGCGTCATCATGGTGGCAATATGTGACATTTTATTTATTTATTTGATTTGTCAATCGCTTACAAGATAATAGGTATAAGTATATACATAGTTATGAATACATCAAATGGGTACATATAAGAAAAATAAAAGAAACAATAGGACAGGGAGGATAGGCACGTTGATGCGCTTATGCACGCCCCCTGCAGACCTCTTAGGGAAGGGGTGAGGTCAATAGTAGACAGTCTAAGGTTAAAGTTTTTGGGGAAGAAACCACAGAGTCAGATAGAGTATTCCAGACATTGACCACTCTGTTGCTAAAGTCGTATTTCCTACAATCAAGTTTGGTGCAGTTAACCTTGAGTTTGTATCTATTGTGTGCTCTTGTGTTGTTATGGTTGAAGTTGAAGTATTCATTGACAGGTAAGTCATTGCAATGTATGATTTTATGTACCACACTTAGATCAGATCGAAAATGGCATAATTCAAGGTTTTCTAGGTCTAGAATTTCAAGTCTGGTGGCAGAAGATATTCTAAAATGAGTAGAGGAGTGGAGAACTCTTCTTGTGAAATATTTCTGGACTTTCTCAACTGTGTTAATATCAGATACATAATGTGGGTTCCAGACTGGTGAGCTGTATTAAAGTATTGGTCTAGCAAATGTTTTGTATGCTCTAGTTAGTAGTGTAATATTACCAGAGAAAAAGCTACACAGGATTAGGTTAACAACTCTTAATGCCTTTTTGGCTATGTAGTTACAGTGGGCTCTAGCACTTAGATCATTAGAGATGAGTATTCCAAGGTCCTTTACAGAGCTTGGATCATCAACAAGGTCCTGACTATTCAGCTTGTATTTTATTTTCTGATTTTTTTTGCCAATATGTAAGACAGAGCATTTATTGGTTGAGATTTGAAGTTGCCATTTGTTTGACCATTCTGATACATAGTCAAGATCTTTTTGAAGGGTAGCAGTATTGTCTGTGGTATTGAGCAGCTTTACATCATCAGTGAAGAGAACACAGTTGCTCTTAATATGATCACAGAGGTCATTTATGTAGAGTATGAAAAGAGTTGGTCCTAGAACATTGCCTTGGGGGACACCACTATTGACAGGTACAGAATTTGATAGGACACTCCCAATTTTGACCATTTGTTGTCTGATTGACAGGAATGCTTCTATCCAGTTATGCAGTTGTCCAGAGATACCATAAGATTTTAGTTTTAGATGTAGTTTGTCATGTACCACTGAATCAAAGGCTTTACAGAAGTCTATGTAGATTACGTCTATTGTTTTGCCCTGATCAAGTTGTGTAGTCTATATGTTTTTGCAGTGTAAGAGTTGCAGATTACAGGATAGTTTTTTTTCTGAAACCAAATTGTTTATTGGAGAGTAGGTTGTTTGTCTCTAAGTGGAGGATAATGTATTAGTTAATAATTGATTCCATGACTTTACAGGTGATGCAGCATAAGGAGATTGGTCTGTAATTTTCAACTAGGCTGGGGTCTCCCTTTTTGAAGATGGAGATGACCGTGGCTTGTGACCATAGGTTAGGCAAGGAGCTGGTCCTGGATTGAAGTTTCCTTATTGTTATGGGTAATCTGGGTGTTTTTTTTTTTTTTTGGAGTTGTTGTTGGTACATATAGCTTGATGACTCTTTTGACTTCAAGTAAAAATATGTTGTAATGGTCTTCAATAGTATTGCATCCAGTGAATAGAGATTGCCAATCAAGGGATGAGAGATTGTTGTCTATAAGATCATAGTTGCCTTTTTTGAAGTTATAATTGGGGATTACATCATTGTGATGATTTTTGTGTGGGCGTATGTTGAGACAAAAATCAATCATATTGATCCAAACTATTGCAGAAGATGAGATCGAGGCAGTTGTTAAGTCTAGTGTTGTTGGTTACTAGTTGTTCCAGTCCCAGATTTGGAACAGCATTGTAGAAGTTTGCATGTATGGGTTCAGTTGTACATTCGTTTAGGGTCCAGTTAATATGAGGTAGATTGAAGTCACCAAGAAAGATAAAAGTGTGTGGGCAGGATGTTGCCCATGTTAGTAATGTATTTAGCTTGTTTACATGTTCGATGTCATAATCAGGTGCTCTGTAACATAGTAAGAATCAAAATGTGATATTTAAGGATAGTTCACAGATGATGGTCTCAGGAAGAGCAAGCTCCTGGGTAACTTGGATGTTTTTTAGACGTAAGGACTTTTTTAGAAGATAACAACACCACCTTCTCTACGAATTTCATGATCTGATCGGTACACATGATAGTCTCTTACTGTTGTAATGGAGTCAGGCAGAGATGCATTGAGCCATGTTTCACAGACAAATATGATGTCGAATTTAGCCATATTTAGTAAGAGGAGAAATTCAGGTATTTTATTCACAAGGCTTCTTGCATTGAGTAGCTTGCATTTAAGGCCAGCAGTAGTTGGAATTGAGGTAGTTAGGGGTGTGTGTGCCTAGTCTTGGGTGATGGTGGATTGGTTGAGGTAGGGTTGTGGTTGAAGGTTAAAGCTGAGTTGCAGGTTGTGTGATTTACTTTTGATACAGTCAGCACGGTAGTAAATGTACAGGTCCTTCTCTCCATTGTCTAGACGTTTTTTGAGTTCAGTGCGGAGTACATGGGAGCGGGCACGTTGCTGTATGGTTAGGTCAGGGCAAGAACAGAGGTTCTTATGGTTGGTGTTGATTTGGCAAGTGAATTTATAGTATAAATGAATTTACATTTGCTTGATGCATTTTTGCAAATGACCCTGCAGAAACGTGGGGCCACAGAGCTGTCTCTTTTTTTGAGCTCTCAGCCAATGCAGGAAATGTCAAGTATTTCATCAGGGGAGATGGTTGATGCTTGATAATCACTGATGATGTTTCGGACAGTTGTGATGTCATCATTGTCATTGATGTTCTCTAGACCAAATAAGATGATGTTTGGACGTTTCTGTTCACGCTCAACAGCTTCTCTGATGAGGATTGGGATATCAATATTTGCCTGATTTATGGGTTTTTTTTGGATTGGGTTGTGGATTGGGTTGTGGTTGTTGGGTAGAGATGTGGTTTGTAGCTATTGGATGTTCAGTTTTTGTGTTGTCTTTTTTTTCAAGGTTGGGTAATCTTTCTTTTAAAGCATCCAGGGATGCTACTATGGTGTCAAGGGATGTTATTCATGTTTCTATTTTTTCAAACAGATCCAGTTTGGGTCTGCATGATTTGCAGAGTTATGGAAACTCATTGGATGATTCTAGGTATTGAATCATTTGCTCAGGTAATCCCAAGCAGTCATGATGAGCGTATTTGTTACATAGAGAACATTTGATGGAATTTTCATTATCCTTTAGAGTTTTATAGCATTTAAGGCATGTGCAGGAGTCTTGTGGTTCATTGGTGGGGATTACTTTCTCTTTAGGTTGTGGTTTGGCAATGGATTTTTTTCTTGGCATGGTAGGTTTGTTAAGATGGTACGTTGATTAAATTACTTAATGAAACAATTTTGGGTAATCAATATAGCCAATATCACGCCAATCAATCAATTGCAATAATCTCTCTAGTCAAATAATTTTGCTAAGCAACAATCAGCCTAATCAATTAATTACACTAATTGCAAATCAATTAATTACACTAATCATTAATCACACTGTTCAATGAAATTCACTAAATCACTAATTTTACTAATCAATTAATATTGATTGACATCTGGCCCATGGGCCCGAGCTTGACATTCCTACACTATATTGTTGGCTACAGTCTCCCACAAGTCTGGGTATAAAATGAGGAAATGAATTTCATTATATTTTACTGCTCTTTTTCAAGCCACCATTTGTGCCTCATAGCTGATCCCATTTCCATCATTCCCACATTTTGATAACCACTCAATGTCTCAGGAAATTGTAGTGGAATATAATGAAGTCTTTGTGGTCATGTTTTATTGTGTTTTAGGATTCATGGGCTTCAAATCTGTCAAGGAATCCTAACCATATAACAATTAATTTTAAGTCTTTATCTGAAAACCAAATATATGTGTAGTAATGTTTCTTATGCTGATAATAAAATATCTTCAGGAAAGGAAAGAAGCTCAGAGAATTTTCATGCAGTATTTCCTCCCTTTAAATAAAAATCAGTGACACAAAGAGCTACAACATCATCTAAGGATTAGATAACTAATAACCTAATTGAAGACAAACAGCAGCAAATGAATTCTACATGAAGATAAATATCCTGGTGAGTTAAAAAAAAATAAAGCTGAAAGCTTGGCCATGTTCTCCAATTCCTTGCAGACTACATAATTTATTCGCGAGTGGGACTAGCTAACTGTTGATGTTCAATGTACCATTTCTGTCACACTTTACATGATGAACAATTCTAGTTTCACTCCAATTCCACGGAAAAGAAAATGAAAACACCCAATGTGTGTGTGTGTGTTTGTGTGTGTGTGTGTGTGTGCGCGTGCGCGCGTGTGTGTGTATATATTTTCTAAAGATCTTTGGGTCTTTTGCTAATCCAGGGAGCATGGGTTGAGATGGCTTTTGATGAAATATGATGAATATATTCCTGTGATATCTCACAGAACTTGTGAAGTTGAATAGGTGGTTATTTTTCTGGCAATTATCAAATTAATTTCAATTACTTTTGCTTCATCTCCAAGTCTCAGGGGAATTACATTAACCTCCAGAAAAAGTAAAGCTAGAGGCAGAAACATTATTTGCTCTATAATCTAAAGAAGCAGTGTATATGCTGTATAAATGTAGGTGTTGTCCTTTAATGCATTACAAAAATGCTATAAACCAACTGCATGGTCATTCAAGTTAAGCTGTGCTATTCAGCCAAGAATTTATTACAAGACAAAATTATGCAAATGAAAGACTTCATAGAAGGAATTCTATCATGCAAATTAATGAATTTCTGTATTGTCTTAATATTTTTGTCTGGGGTATTCTCAGAGATTCCTAAGACGAACTGCACTGTTAGTGATCTTGTTCCAATTCTTCATAAATACTATCGATCAGGAGATGTCATTGTTGCTGGTATTTTGTCTCAAATCTATATATTTTCAAACACAATGCACTTTCAAGAGGAGCCTTCTATTGACCTTTTCTATAATACTGAGTAAGATGCTCATGTATCTAAAGCTAATTATTCAGAAGATAGACTTCATGGATTTGTGCTGGTTTTTCATTGCATTAACCATTTTTTTCTGTGAAGACTGAAATTATTTAAGAATATGTTGGATGTAACAGTCAATTCAGCAATGCATTGGGAATAAAAGGTTCTATTCAATTTCATTTATAGTGATGAATTTAATATGAATTATGAATCAGTATATAAGTCTAAGTGCTATTGCTTTTTCAGATTTTGCAAGACTTCTATAGCTAGGAGCAGATGATGATGATATGTTAATCCATGAGTTTAATTAAGGGGAAGGAGAGACAATAACCTGGTGCAGGTGATCACTATCAGTGATATAAACAGAATGTTTTTCACACTTGCAGAAAAGTGCTGTAGAGCAGTGGTCCCCAACCTTTTTTGTACCAGGGACCGGTTTCAAGCAGAAAATTTTTGCAAGGACCGGGGGAGAGAGAGAAGGAGGGGGCTTTTCCTGTCGCCGCAGCTATTCCGAAACGCCCGTTTCACCCCCACCCCCACCCCACCCGCCTGCGCGCGCGCGCGCTTCAATCCACAGTGTCCCGTTCTGCCTGCCTGCCTGCCTGCTTTAGTTTCTGGTTGTTTGGGAGCAGCTTCGGCTGAGAATAATAACTATTTGCCTCTTTTACTCATCCGAAGCTGTTCCGATTCAACCATTAACGAAGGCAGGCAGGCAGGCAGAACGGAGCACTGGTTGAACCGCAGCGCGTGCGCGCGGGTGGGCGGGTGGGCGGGCGGATGGATGGGGTGGGGGTGGGGGAGAAACGGGCGCTTCGGAGGCGCAGCGACAGGAAAAGCCCCCGCTTCTTTGAAGCAGTTTCTTCCTGGGCTGGTGGAGGAGCGAGAGAGCGACTGAGAGAGCTGACCCAGAGAGAAGGACAGGCTTCGGTTGCTTCCTCCCTCCCCTTCTTTCATTTGTGTCCTTGATCCCCGATCCCAGCAGCATTCACCGAAGGTGAAGAAAGCCACCATTTTTTAAAAAAAAAATTCTTTGCGGCCCGGTAGAGAGTGCTCCACGGCCCGGTACCGGTCCGCGGCCCGGTGGTTGGGGACCCCTGCTGTAGAGTATAGATATAATTGCAGCATGAAGCACAAAGGCAATAATGATACTGAATTGTGTATGGAACTCAATTGTATACTTGTATTTTTAGCAATTTTATGATGTTAAACAATGTTTTTAAAGTAGTATCAATATTCAACAACATTCATCAGCAACCATATGAGGGTAATTATGAGTTCAACATGTTTAAAGCTGTGAGTTGAATGAAAATGTCCTAGATATTTTTTTTCTGAAATCAATGTACCCAAATCAACATGTAGTTTTCATTTCAAGGTAGTGACTCAGCTCTACCAACACATTTTGTCTTTCGTATTTGCTGTAAAGGAGATCAATGAAAACCCTCAGATTTTGCCCAATCTCACCCTAGGCTTCCATATCTACAACAGCCATTTTATTACAAGCTGGACATACCATGCCTCAATGAAACTCTTGTCAACAGAAGGCAATTTAATCCCTAACTACAACTGTGACACAGAGAACAATTTATTGTCAGTCATTGGAGTACCTAATTCTGAAGTCTGTATTCACATGGTAGCCATCCTGTCCATTTACAAGATTCCACAAGGAGGAATTTTTATCTCAGATGGAAACATGCACAGAGATAGTTTTGTTAACTGGAAATTAAAAATGACATTTGAATAATTATTTTATAGAGATAAGGAGAAGCATCACATTTTAAAGGACAAATCATTTTCAAATACATGTTTCTTTGTTTTGAGGTGAATTGTATAACATTATGCCTTTCCTTTAAGTTCAGGATAAATTCTCTTCCTTTTGGAAACAATAGGTTAGGAAAAAATACAGCAGTTGCATTTTGTTTTAGGGTTAAAGTTAGGGTTAGCGTGAGGATAAATTGGTAATGAAAACCTCTGAAGAACATAGATTTTCCTTTAGTGAGAAATAAGCAATTTTCATTGGAAATTCTATGTTTATCTCTCTTTATCTATTTCCAAAGGACTTTCTTTTTACATTTGTGTGGTGTGATCACAGTGATTACATTCAAGCAATCACCCCTATACTATGCAATTGTTCTTGTGCCTCTGTATGAGTAAATCACTCTCCAGTCTTGTTCTGCCCATCCATGGAAAATAACATCTTTATTTATTGTGCAGTCATTCAAAATGTTGGCCATTTTTCTACAAAATATATATTTGGTTATTATATTATGACCATTCAATTGAGGGTAAATTTCAGTTTTCACCAACCTATGTATTGCTTTTGGTGTACATCAATAATAGCCTCAATGACACTAATATATATGTATGTACGTACATAAATACATACATACATACATACATACATGTTATGTCTCACCTGTACAAACGAGGTGAGAAGTCCAAATTTCCAACTAAATACAAGTAAGCAAGCAAGTCCAGTAATTATGGAGTTAACTCCTTTGAGCCAATACAGTTCTTGGCAGTCTCACACACACTGTCTGCCAAGTCCGACCAGATAAGAGGAATACAAATCATACAAGCTGTCACCACACACAGGATACTCCGAAGCTTCTCTCCATAAGTAACACGTTGTCCCGAACAAGTTCCCAGAGTGAACACACCCACTTTTATTCCCTGTGGGGCGTGTCAGTCCCTCATCTCAGTCTCTGATTCGTCCCTTCTTTCTGCGTTGCAGCTCGCACTTTTGCCTATGCCACTGCCTCGCATCAAGCCAGCATTCCTCTGCTGGATTCTCAGTCAGAGACTCTGATACGCCTTCTCCTTTTCCTGATTAGCCTCAGGTCTTCCCTCCCGGTTATCTGCCGACACCTGAGGCACAATCAGGGAGGAAGGCATTGCCGAAGAGGAAGGTCCTGGGAGGAAGGCATTTCCAAAACCTCCTCTTCCCCACTGTCCGAGTCTTCGTCCCTCTAACAAAGCAGGCTCAAACCTCAGAGCCACAACAAACAAACACACACACACACACACACACACACACACACACACACACACACACACATATATATATATATATATATATATATATATATATATACACACACACACACACATGTTTTCTTAAGTTTACGTAGGTACTTACATGTATGGTATTCAGCTTTGTTCGGGTATTTTCCCACGTCATTATAGTTGTGCTTTTAAAGCTGTAGCAACGTTTCGGCAGAATCTCATCTGGAATCATCAGGCTTCTGTATTGTGTTCGTCTGTGAGTCAGACTCTCACAGCGATTTCAGTTTTAAATTTGGGGCTAGCCTACTGCTGTGCCAGAATGGTTTTTTCTTCATCCTGATTGGTTGGGAGTCTTGGTCTGTGTTTATTGGTCTCGGAGTTTGCTGTGTTCTGCTTGATTGGTGTTTCTAATATCTTCTGTCTGTTTTGTGGCTTTTTTTGTTTCTTGATTGGCTGGCAACATTGTGTTCCTGTATTGGAGGCCTTTAGTGCAGCTTGGCTCCAAGTAAATGGTTGGCTATCATTTGTTAGGAAGTTAGGTTTCATCTGGGTGCCTGGTTGGGGTGTGTTTGAGCTGGAGATATCAGGGGGGATCTGTTTGTGCCCAGGTGTTTGCCTGGGTAGTGGTGTGGAGATTTTTTTGTTTGTGAGTGCAGGCTTCCAAATAATTGACAGTCTGGTGGAATCATCTCTTCTATTCATGCTTTCAGGTCTTTTTTCAATCTCCATGGCTTCTCTGATAATTCTGTGGCTGGGGTTTTCTATTGTAGCTAGGGTTTTGGTGCCATTGAAGTTGATGCTATGACCGGTGACTTTCATATGTTGGACTAGTGAGGAAGTGTGTTCCAGCTTTTTTACTGAATTTTTGTGTTCATCCAGGCAGGTACTCATTCTTCTATTGGTCTGTCCAATGTATGTGGCCGGGCATGATGCACAGGGGACTTCATATATGCCTTGGTTTTCCAGGTCAATTTTATCTTTGGGGTTTCTAAGGATGGCTGCAATTTTTCTGTCTGTTTTGAAGGCAGTCTTGATATGATGCCTGTGTAGTATCTTACTGATTTTGTCTGTAGTACCACTTATGTAGGGCAGGACAGCTGTTCCATAGGTCTGTTCATCTTCTGGGTCTCTATTATGTCTCAGTGTGTTTTTGTGGATCAAGCCGGTGATTTTGTTTTGTGGAAGCCGTTGGCTGTCAGTACTTTAGTCAGGGTGCATAGTTCAGTCTTTATGTGTGTCTTGTCTGCCAGGCGTTTGGTTCTAGCAATTAGTGTTTTGGCCACAGAGTTTATCTGTGCTGGGTGGTGGTGGGATTGGGCATTGAGGTAGCGGTTGGTGTGTGTTTTCTTCTGGTATATGTTGTGTCGTAGTGTGTCATCTGTTTTTTTGTAGATTAGTACATCTAGGAATGGTAGTTGTTTGTTTGTTTCTGTTTCCACGGTGAACATGATTTTGGGGTGTGTGCTGTTTAGGTGTGTTAGGAAATTGTTTAGGTTTTCTTTTCCATGGGGCCAAATCACAAATTTGTCATCGATGTATCTTAAGCACATCTAGATCTGACCAACCACTGTCTATCCAATACATACTTCACCTACAATGGACAAAAATACAAACAAATAGAAGGAGCACCCATGGGATCACCCCTCTCACCTGTCATCGCAAACCTCTACATGGAACACTTTGAAACACAAGCTCTAGAAAAATATGATCACAAACCCAAACTCTGGCTCAGATACGTAGATGACACCTTCATAATCTGGCCACACAGGAAAGAAAAACTGAACAACTTCCTCACACACCTCAACAGCCTACACCCCAAAATACAATTCACCATGGAAACAGAAGCTAACAATCAACTTCCCTTCCTAGATGTCTTGGTATACAAAAAACCCAATGGCTCCCTAGGACACAACATCTACCAGAAGAAAACACATACAAACCGCTATCTACACGCACTCTCACACCACCACCCAGCACAGATCAATTCCGTAGCCGAGACACTCGTCTCCAGAACAAAATGCTTAGCTGATGAACAACACCTAAAAACCGAACTACACACTCTCACCAACGTACTAACAGCCAATGGATTCCAAAGAAAGAAGATTACTCACCTAATCCAAAAAGAAACCCCAACCAAAATCCAAGACAGAGAACAAGAGAATGGCAAAGCCCTCCTCCCATATATAAAAGGCACTACAGACAAAATCAGCAAGATCCTCCAAAAACACAACATTAAAACAGCATTCTGCACAAACAGAAAAATATCCACCATCCTAAGAAACCCTAAAGACAAAATCGAGTTAGAAAACCAAGGAGTATATGAAATCCCTTGCACCGCCTGCCCCACCACATACATTGGACAAACTAACAGAAGAATAAGTGCACGCATTGAAGAACATAAGAACTCAATCAAAAAAGAAGAACCAACCTCCTCCCTGGTCCAACACCTCAAAGCCACAGGACATGAGATTGACTTTAAAAATACTAGAACTATTGCCAAAACCGAACACTTAAACAACAGAATAATCAGAGAAGCCATAGATATAGAAAAATGCCCACACAGCATGAATAAAAGAGATGACACCTCCCGCCTACCAGCCATTTGGAAACCCGCCCTCATGAACAGACGAGTACCTAACATGATGAATGACCCACACCCACGAGGGCCACACAAGATGCCACCACCACACTTCCACATAAAAAGCAGACTCACACCCACACAGAAGATGAGACATGACCACGGACCAGAAGCCGCACTGCAGCTGCATCACTACCCACTTCAAACCCCTCTGAGCCATACATGAAGCGAACTGACCCCCACCATGAAGATGCAGCACGACCACGAACTCGAAGCCAAACAGCAAGATCACAGCTCACCAGCTTAAATCCCCCAGCAACTAAGACTAACCTGAGCACAACCAAGCCCCCATCTGAACATAACACACCTCCAGCCAATCAGAACACGGCCAACCCCCCAACCAATCAGAACACAGCCAAACCCCCAACCAATGAGAATACACCCCACCCAATCAGAACACAGCCAAGCCCCCACCCAATCAAGTCACACCCCCACTAGCAGTTAAAAGGAAGAAGCAGCTGCAAGCTCACATCACTCTGAGAAGCACAGAGCAGAAGACAGAAGCCTGAAGATGATGAATGAGACTTCATCGAAACGTTGCCTAGATACTTCCAATCTTACGCGGGAGAAAACCCGAATAACCAAAGATCCACATACAAATACCATGAGAACCTCAGAATATATATATATATATATATATATATATATATATATATATATATATATATATATATATATATATATATATATATATATATATATATATATATATATACACATACATACATACATACATACATACATACATACATACATACACATACATACATACATACATACATACATACATACACACACACACACACACACACACACACACACACACACACACACATATATATATATATATATATATATATATATATATATATATATATATATATATATATATATATATGTGGATCTTTGGTTATTCGGGTTTTCTCCGCGTAAGATTCAAAGTATCTAGGCAACGTTTGGCGAGGTCCCACTCGCCATCTTCAGGCTAGTGCTTTCGGCTTAGTGCCAGTGCAAGCAGTGTGTGACCGGAGCTGCCATCTCTCTATATATACAAGTGGTGGAGGATGGTGTGCTGGGCTGGTTGGCTGTGCTGCAGCCTCTTGATTGGTTGATGGAGTTGATGTTGGTATAATGGGCTGTGTAATGGCCTTTTGTTGTAGAGATATCCTGGATCTTGTGCTGTCATCTCCTGGGTCGTTAGCCTCTTGTGTTTTAACGGCTTGGGTAATGGGTTGTGTGATGGGCTTGTGAGTTCTTTTGTTGTGGTATCCTGGGTCTTGCGTTGTAATCTCCTGGGTCGTTTGTGTTTTGATCTCTTTTCGATTTTTACAATCTTTTACACTCTTTTACACTCTTTTACAATTTGATATCATCATAAAGCAATACTAGACTCTGAACTATTGCATGACTTCACTCAGTACTTTCATGTAGATGTTAACCAGGATAGGTAAGAGTAAATTAAACCTCTTCCCTGCTCCTGATTGGGACAAGTAAAATATTTAACTTAACCCAGTGTTTCCAAATTCTAAAGAGTGTATACTGACTAAACTATTTAAATAGAAGTACAAGGAACTACTTTTTCAACATTCAAAATGGGGATTTAACTCTCTGCAAATCTACACAAAATATATACTATACCTGGTTAAATCTCTTGGGCCATGAAATGGAATCCTCCTGCATGTTGTATGATTTGGAAGAGAAAGAATTTGTGTCCACCCATCCAATTTTGACTTTTGTAAATGTGTTATTTGAGTAAGTGACCCAGTTGAAAATATCAAATCCTGCATTTATATGTCCATTGTCATCAAAGAAAATGTTTTCTCCAGCAGTATTTTTTTTTATTGATTTTTAAAAACAAACATAAACAAACAAAACATAAAAACATAAAACATCTTTTTTGAAAGCAGCTTGATCCCGGGTTACATCTCTTCGTACAGACACAAATATAAGTTCATGCTCATTTTTATATACCATTCCATATCTTATTACCATTCTACATTTTCTATATAGCTTCTCCCCTCTTTTAACTTTCTTAATTTAATTTTATTTATTTCAACTCAATTCAGATCATTATACTTATATTCTTTGTCTGTCCTGTTTCAGCTGTCTATTAGCTTTTCTCATTAAACAAAATTTCTCCTGTAATCACTGATTGGAGTATGACACCTTTATATCTTTCCCCTAAAATTATAACACTTAATATAATACATAACTTCCGTTCGGATTCTGCTTAGTACATTCTAAAGCTACACACTATATTTTAAAAAGAGAAAGAATTATAAATATATAATATAATTAAAACAACAATCCATACCAATTCAATTCTATCATTAATATTAATATTCATTTAAATCTTAAACATTTTACACATTACTTTTCAAATAGGTATCATGCTTCTATGGGAACACTTATAAACTTTCCATAGTTACTTACTTTAAAACATTGTGTCATTAAAATGTTCCCATTCCTTCCTAATTCAATTCTCTCATTTATTTCATTTCATTTATTTTGTTCACAAAGGTTTCACTGAATTACACTGAGTATTTTATCCCACTTTTTAATCATATGTTGTTTCCAATTTTCTAACATTATTTCTAATACAAATATAACAATACAATCTTATGTACCTTTGCAGAATCACTTTTTCAGTTAAATTTTTACCCATTATCTCTGAATAGGTCCTGTTTCTTTACATCTTGCTCCACACCTTTGTAGCTTCTCTTCCCTTCCTTCCTCCCTTGCTTCTTCTCTCTGCCCTTTTTACCCCCTTGTCTCTCCACCTCCATTTCCCTATTCTGTGCTCCCCTTTTCTGTTGCTTTCTAACATTATATCCACTTTTCACATTATTTTTCCCTTTTTTGGTTGTTTTTTGGGGTCTTAAATTTTCCATTCTCTTCCCCCTCCCTTTTTCCTTTCTTCCCCAAGTAAAGTTACTTGTTCATTAAAGATGGCTTCTTCTTTGTCTCAATCTTCTTGTTGCACAGTCTTTTCTTGTAGTTTCTCGTAGGTACAGATCACCATTTCTAAGAATTGAAAAACGGAGCCAAGAGAGCCCTTCCCTTCTTGTTCCTCTTCTTTATATTTTTTAAATTCCATTTTCAGTTCATCCACAAGTGATGCCATTGTAAAAAAAAATTTAAACAACCACCCAAGTGTTTTTAATCATTCAAATATAATTTCCAAAAGTCCCAAAGTCACCAAACAATCCAAATACACACAAACTGTTTCTTTTAACACTTTCTTCTTTTTTCACTTTCTCTTCCTGGGGTTACTATTTAGTTACAAAGTTCCAGTTAAAATGTATCTTTTAGAAGTCTTGTTAAGATTTAACTTTAGATTCTTTGAATTCCAGGCAGCCTCCTCCTTCCAAATCCTGCTCTTATTCTTCTCCTCTCCCTTCCCACTTACAGCAAAAAAAATAAAAAAAAATAAAAAATTAGTGTTCAGAAATCTTTATTGTCCCCTTGGCATTTAATTTTCCAGTTTAATTACCTATTGATGCCAAAGTGGATTTTTCCGATTTCTCATTCATCTCTGTTCGCTGTCAACGTAAGGAAGGAGAGTGAAAAAAAAAACACCTTTCCCTTTTCACTTTCATTCGCTGCTTCCGAATCTTCTTTGGGAGCGATGTATCTTTTTTAAAATTTAAATTCCAGGATACCTTAGTTGTTGGTTCTTATCCCGGTCAGCCAAAACTTTCACTTCTTAACTTCCTCCTGCACTTTCTTTTCCGGATGAGTGCTTCTTTGAGGTGACCATTTCTGACCGCCACTCTTACCACCTTCAGGAAAGGGAGTTTAGCCAGCTGAGGAGGAAAGATGTGGCTTTCCTCGACCCTGCTGGAATCTCCCCCCTCTTCACCACCTCTACGGGGTGGCTTAGCCCCAAAGCCAGCTGGCTCGGGGAACTCCAGCGGCGAGCCCAGGCAGAAACCGCGCACGATTGCAGATTCCTACCTGCCGCCGAAGCCCTGCAAACCGGAAGTTTCTCTCCAGCAATATTTTTAAAGAAAGTATTTCTCAAAAATTTATGGAGCTAAACTGGGAAGAAGGTAGAGAAAAAATGAAGTCATGTCTAGTCTTTTTTTAAAAAGTAAAATCGTTTCACATTTGTATGGACAGTACTTGCCATGGCTGTTCATGTGGTCCTTTTTGTCTTATTTCTTTCATCTTTGCTCTTCGTTTTGACTTGGATGAAGTTTCTGCATGCAAAGCATATGCCATAATATAAACTGCATTATAGATGCTATAAATGTGACCAGACATACTTGTGTCAAACACGGTCCCAGGCAGAATCTCCAGCTTTTCCTCCCCAGTGCAGATCTCCTTATCTCTCTCCTCTAGAATGGAATTTGAGAAATCACAATTGAAAGCATCTTTCCAGAAGATTATAATAAAGCCATCTCTATTTTCTGACAGAGGGCTTCTTTCCTTCTGAAATTTCTGAAATCCTCTGGGATAGTTTGTTTGAACACCAAGTGACAGAGCTCCATGGAGGAAATGTAGGTCCCAATTTCTGATAAAACCAGGAGATGCAAAATCCATCTGGGCTGTCATAATCCACACTTGACTGTCAACTGTTACACCATATTATTGTGCAAAAATGAACAATGATCTTAAGAAACTAACAGTATGTATTTCACCTTGTATAATAACAGTATTGGCAGTACTTCCTGTGACCATACGTGAAGTCTCAAACCATTTGATTGATTTTTCAGCAATATGACTTGAAAAATATATTTGGGGTAATTTTTCTAAGAAGTCTACACAGATACCCTTTTGGGAATAGATGGGAAGTATATCCTGCACAAGTAAATCTGCGTTGTCACCATTTGAAGCAATCACACCAATCCAGCTCCACTTGAAATGCAGGAGTAATTCAAGAATGCCCATATAGTGATGGGTCACATTTGGAAACATCTGATGGAAGAAATCTTTGGTTTTGTCATTTATTACTGGAAAAGAGCCATAACTGATCTTAGGATAGAAATACATGGGAAAAGGTGAGACATCATGACAATCAGTCTTGTGATAGATTCAACTGAAAGAGAAGGCATTGGGAAAAAAATTCTCTCAATTCCTCTCTATGTTACATTTAGCTGAAGTTTGTATATTTCTTATTATAAAAGAGAGTAAAATATGCCTTCTCCAAAAATCTATTTTGAATACTATTATGGCAAGAAATACCATGGTTTCAAAGTCCTTAAAAATATTTTGGAGCACAGGAGTTCCTGGGATAAGAGTATGGATTGACTTATGGATTATAAGGTATGGAATGAGCTTATTTATTATCTTCTGACCCTTCATATTACAAACATAGATTAAACAACCACCAAGTCATTACAAGGGGAAAAAAGTCAAAATCTTTCCATTTTCTAATAGCCAGGCTCAAAATCATACTTAAATTTAAGAAACCTTGTTTTTCCTCATGGTATTCTGATGTGTACAACTAACCTGTGGAATTTTAAGTGCTTAAGATGTTTGTCATATGGGGATAAACTTGAGAATTAGGTCCCCCAATGATTCCTACAATGTTATTGTGAATATCACATTTGTAGTTGGGGATGAATTTGTCCTTTGTGGATAGAAGTTCCATCGAGGCAAGGTAGGTCTATTTTGCAAAAAAGTGGCTATTTAAAATGTGGAAGCCTAAACTCACATTGGGTAAGAGTTGAGTATTCTCACTGATTTCCTTCACAGCAAATACCAAGGCCAGGATATGCTGGTAATTCTGAGTCAATAGCCTATATCAAAAGAAAGAGTTTCAGGCTACGTATATTTTCTAGATTGTAACACTCATTCTACCGAGACATAGAACTATGAAAATAGACCTACTGAAAATAAGGCACTTCAAGTCAACTTCATGAAACTAATGAGAAATTTCCTAACAATGAGAGCAATCAGGAAGTGGAATGGTTTGCTTTCAGAAGTTGTGGATGCTCTATCACTGAAGCCTTTCAAAAAGGCAAAAATTTATTTGAACTAGCTTGAGCACAAGGTTGGACTAGAAGACCTCCAAGGTACTTCCAACTTTATTATTCTATATTCTAAATTTTAGAACAATTTAATTTTACACACAAAGCTTGATTCCAAAAATATTTCATTTTTACAAATACCAATGTTCAGTTGAGCATAAAATGTTGAAAAGATATCATATTTAAAGATAGTATGAGGCTTCTGCTTGACCTTCCTTGAGGTCATTCATGTTTGCAATATTTTAACACTAGAATTGGAGCAATCACTGTAGAAAATTTCTTTAATGAAAGGCAGTATGGATTTAAATTGTATAAATGGTTGAACACAATTCTTATAACATTCTGTTTCCTTCCTCACCTCTGTCCCCGAATTGTAGATTTAAATACAGATCACATCAATAGTTGGGAAATGTTATCTAGACAAAGATAACATGCATTTTATTTGCAAATAAACTACTTACTTACCAAACTACTTACACAAGATCATCAAAACTCTCCTCTGAAGGTGGCTTCTGAAAACTGATTGGACTCAAAAAAACGTAGATCTGAGAGAAAATGCTTGCAATGATGAAATCACATGGGTGGTAATACTTGTGGAGAATAGA